>NW_015505819.1:334710-380496 GCF_001515645.1 Sinocyclocheilus grahami
TGTGTATTGTAGCATTTTTTGTGTGTTTGTTTTATTTGTGTTGCGTGTTTGTTGTGTTGCTTTGCATGTTGTTGTGTGTATTGTAGCATGTTTTGTGTGTTTGTTTTGTTTGTTGCGTGTTTGTTGTGTTGTTTTGCATGTTGTTGTGTGTATTGTAGCATTTTTTGTGTGTTTATTTTATTTGTGTTGCTTGTTTGTTGTGTTGCTTTGCATGCTGTTGTGTGTATTGTAGCATGTTTTGTGTGTTTGTTTTGTTTGTTGCGTGTTTGTTGTGTTGTTTTGCATGTTGTTTTGGATGTGTTATGTGTTTGTTGTATTTTTTTGTGGTTTTGTGTGCAATTTTATTGTTGTGTGTTATTTGTGTGTGTTCTGCCTCTGTTCGAGGCCGTGTATACATGTAGCATGTTTTGTGTTTGTTTTATTTGTGTTGCATGTTTGTTGTGTTGTTTTTCATGTTGTTGTGTGTATTGTAGCATGTTTTGTGTGTGTGTTTGTTCTATTTGTGTTGCATGTTCGTTGTGTGTATTGTAGCATGTTTTGTGTGTTTGTTTTGTTTTGTGTTGCGTGTTCGTTGTGTTGTTCTGCATGTTGTTGTGTGTATTGTAGCATGTTTTGTGTGTTTGTTTTGTTTGTGTTGCGTGTTCGTTGTGTTGTTCTGCATTTATTGTAGCATGTTTTGTGTGTTTTGTTTGTGTTGCGTGTTCATTGTGTTGTTTTGCATGTTGTTTTGGATGTGTTATGTGTGTTTATTGTATTTTTGTGGTTTTGTGTGTTATTTTATTGTTGTGTGTTATTTGTGTGTGTTCTGCCTCTATTAGAGGCTGTGTATAATTTGTGATGGACATTTGCATGTATAAATAATATATTTCCATGATTGTTTAATGTATAGGTTTCGTTTTACCTGCCGCTATTATGCAAGTTCCTATGTAAGGACTTATTTTGACGCACGTTGGGTAATGTTACATTCACACGGGGCGTCAGCTTCGACGCTTGATAGAGGGCGTGTCTGAAGCTTGGTGCTGACACGACCGTCAAAGTGACAACAGCCAATTATATTACTTTTCCTGTACTGCATGAATGCGATTGGCTAAAGCACTGTATTGATTATGCTTTTAACTTCTGAGTTAGTGATGTATCTATATACATTTTACTTGTTACACTGTTAATAAGTTTGATGTTACTTTGTTAATTTTCCATATTTCTTTCATTTCATTAACAGTTTTACTCGGTTCAATGGCCATTGAGGTTTCCAATGTAAACCACACACTGGACTATTAAACGAGCAAGATGCTCATATCCTGGCTCTTGAACAGAGTTTGGCTTGTTGTTTATTTATATTGCACGCTTGGAAAGCAAAACATATAAAGAGAACAGTACAGTGTGTTTTGTATTTTTGTGGTGTTTTGGGTGTTATTTTTTGTGTTATTTTGTGTTTTGCTTTGTTTCATTTTGTTTTGTTTTATACAATGAAAACCAAGTGTGTCGGCTACATTAGCTTCGTTTCCATTACTCTTCAAATTGAGCAGATTGAAATTGAGAATTGAAAATACGCCCAATGGAAACGTCAATTTCGCAAAAACTCCCATATATCGCAAAAAAGAAAAGAAAAAGTTTTTACGCTCGCATGAAGTGGTTTTTCAGGCAATTCGAAAAAGGAATATTTTGCAAATTTTTTCCGCATTTACAGGTCACCTGGCCTACGTAAAAATCACATGATCATTCTTTAATGTACTATAACCTCCAATAAACACTTATGTTTCCTTGTCGTTAATGCTTGGATAACCCCTTATTTACACTGCACACATCTGTGACACATCACGGCTCCGACACGGCCACCGGAGCAGATCACGTCCACTATAGTCAATGCTTGTGTTTATACCAGCTGCGCCACGAGACACGTTTCAGAAGCGTCTCAGCGTCCCAGAAGGGACTCTCCACACTGCTTCGCTAAAGATACACGCCTACGTCTCCTTCAATTAAAAGTAATGGCTAGTGCGGTCGCTGCGATACGTAAACCTACCAACATCGTTCGTCATGACTTATCACGAGAGGAAAAAATTACGTCTTAGTCGCATAACATCGGTTAATGAAACACCGTCTTTTCGCAATAGTTTTTATAGACATTTATAAAATATAACAAAAGTTTTGCGCAAATCTGTAATGGAAACACATCTATAGTCGCTTTGGACCTTACTGAATTATTGACAAAACCAGCTGAAACATTCTTTAAAATATCTTCTTTTGCGTTCCACAGTTCTCACCATTATGGTCACAAAACAGCCATTTAATCCAATCAACCAGTAAGTTCTTTGATGCTCATTGATGAAGCTGCGGTAAGCTTTCTGCTCAACACTCACCTGATATTTTTGGACCAATGGATTACAAAAAGATAATAACATTCATAATCACCATCACCATTATGGTCACAAAGCTCATTCCTGTCATAAAGGGCCCTGTATGCACTCAATCTCTGTCCTCTACAGATGAAATGGAGGCTTGAGAAGGCGAGCTTTGTGTGCGGCCTCACAGAGAGAGAGTGTGATTACTGTAAATGGGACACACTGACATCAGGTTGAGAGAGGCAGAAGAGCAGCACTCAAACAGTTTGAGCTCCTCAGCGCTGTCCACTCCAGCAGAGAGGCTTTAAACCACAGCAGAAGCACACAGAGATGCTTCAAAGACGGACGTGACGCCTTTAATTGGAGCTCTGCATTCATGTTTGAATGGAAAACAGAGGCTACAAAATTTGCCTTTACACTTGAAATGAGATTCAGCCATCCCTCCTTTTGTTTGTGACAGTCAGGAAATTGGAAAATGAAGGAAATTAAGAGAAAACGTTAATTTCCTCTTTTTTTCTTAATGTAAATTAACAATTGCCCTTTTATGCAAATCGAGGAACAATATATAATTATTCAAATATAATTGGGGTTTCTTGAATACATAATTGCAATCAAAACCCCTGCAAATGTATTGTGAAAGGGCGAAATGTCTGCCAGCAAACCACTGACTTGTACTAATGCAGATCACGCACACACACACACACACACACAAGCACAAATAACTCATGCTTTATCAAGCTAGAATTTTATCATTAGCTACAGACAAAAGCCAGAATTGTGGGGCGAGGACCCTTTTCTAAATGTGTTATTCATAATAGTTCGTTTCGGACAGCTTTTCTATTCTTAATGTAATTGACTGTTAATGCAAAGCCTTCAATAATGCGTCCTGCATTAAGTGGGTAAGAGACCGTTTTCTAAATGTTATGATGACGTCATGCATGTGCAGGTATTTAAATGCTACAAATATACTGTACTGAAAATTACTCTTTTGTTGAACTTTATAAGTTTATACATTAAACTTATAACTTTATAAGTTTATACATTTAATGGACAATTAGTTTAGTATTTTTTACTAGGGCTACACCGGTATCAGTTAAGAGCAGGGTTATTAAAGTTAATTAATACTAAATCTAAAGCCATAATTGAGGAAAAAATAAATAAATAAACAGCTACTTGCCAAGGCAACATTTCTCATTTTCATTTAGTTTAACGTGAAATATTAAAATAATTAAAACTAAATACACTAAAATTAACACATACAAATTATTATACATATATATATATAAGCATATTTAAGATTTTTTTTTTTAAATGACAAAAACACAAAACAAACATTACTAAAACTAAAATTAAAGTGACAAGAGAAAATATTAAAATAAAATCTAATTATTGATTTTTTTTTTTCAAAATATTGCATATATATAGCATATAATATTTCAATAACACTGAAATAACACTGGAGAGAGTATAGAGAGTATAATCTGTCTATACAATATTTTAAAAGTACTACAAGAACTACATTGAAGCTTTATTTTGAATGCTTTAAAACACACACACACACACACACACACACACACACACAAAACAGTATATATTTATACTATTGGTCATGATAACATTTAGTGATCATAACAAAATATAATTTGCAACATATATATATATACAGTGGGTACGGAAAGTATTCAGACCCCCTTAAAATTTTCACTCTTTGTTATATTGCAGCCATTTGCTAAAATCATTTAAGTAAATTTTTTTTCCTCATTAATGTACACACAGCACCCCATATTGACAGAAAAACACAGAATTGTTGACATTTTTGCAGATTTATTAAAAAAGAAAAACTGAAATATCACATGGTCCTAAGTATTCAGACCCTTTGCTCAGTATTTAGTAGAAGCACCCTTTTGATCGAATACAGCCATGAGTCTTTTTGGGAAAGATGCAACAAGTTGTTCTATATATATCTGTGCATGAAATACAGTTATGAAAATGAAAACCTTTGTCAATGCCTATATTAGTATAATTTTTGTTAAATATACTTATACACAAGCTTTTTGAACCCTGATTTATATGCTAGCTACTGTTAATCATTAGATAGTGTCACATTTTCCACTAGTACTTGTTCTACCAGTTCTAGTTAGTTAATCATTCTGAAAATACTTTTAATGCTTATAAAAAATTAACAATGCTTAAACCTGTAAACCCCTGCAGAGGAATTAGATAATGGTCACGTTAAAACAAGATGACTGGGTTGAAATCTGGAAAGATACGAATCAAAAGGATTTGCCCTGAAAGCAATTTCCCCAATCCTTTCTACAATCCCTACAAAGCTGTTGCAATTAATTACAGCTCGACGACCAAGATCCTCGCATGAACTGCACTTTACAAAGAAATGTACTGAATATATATATATATATATTAAAAAACGTGTATTATTCAAAACTTCTCGTACAGGTGTTTCGTAGAACAAAGTTAGTGGGTTTCAATGAGTTGATGATTTTATTTTTAGGTGAACAATGCATTGAATCTGTAGTGTTTGGGAATCACTGATCTAAGTTGCTGATTTTTTGGTGAGTTAAAGGTTTTCAGAGCATCTGCGCTGTTAAACGAGGTCTGATGCTCCTCAGCAGTGACTGACGGAGACTGATCACAGAGAAACTCTGGCTGTGAATCAGGTTATTTGGCTCCCGGTGAACGGCGCGGCCCCTGACTTTCACATGATGGATGAGCGCTGGATCAGAATGGGCAGATGAGTTGTAATAGCTCTCTTCGGCAGGACACCTGTCCTTATTTTGACAGAGTCAACCCTGCTTTCAGGACTTCAACCCTCACGTCAGTAGAGAAACTTTACCTGGATCGGTCTTTTTATAATATAATATAATATAATTAACATTAATAAATACCATGTTAATATTGATTTTTAATCATTTAATAATATAATTTTTACTTATTATTGTTATTATTATGCAGGTAGTCCAGTTTTGATATCGATTTTTATTTTTTTTATTAATAGTATTGTTATGCAAGCACTCACATGTTTATGAATAATTATGCATGCTCATAAAATTATTAAACACATGGCAAATTTAGACACTCTTCATAATAATAATAATAATAAAATGCCATAATGAAAATGAAGAGACCAAAACTAGCAAATATCTCTCATCGGTGTGTTAATGTAGTCAATTAGTACTTGGATGGAGATGCAGTTTTGGCTCTGTAGTGCAGAATACTGGATTAAAGAAATGAAACAAGGTAGTAAAATGCATAAACTGGAAATACAGTGCTGTTGTTTCCAGAATGAGATGCGATCTTCATCAGTTCCTGAATCTTCAAACTCTGGGTTTGACAGCTTGGACAAATTGGTCAAACTAAAATATTCCTGTGTTACTCTAATGCACATAATTATTTAATTTGTCCATAAATTAGACAGTAGTCAAGAGAAGCAGGCTATTACACTCCATGAATTTATGTATATTTTATGAAAATAATGGGATGAATGATTCAAATTGCCTGTCAAGCCTCTAAATTGCACACAAGGCTGACGGAGCTCATGACAGCCGCGAGTCTCGCAGACATCAGACCAGATGAAATAATCATAGGGAAAATCCTGACGAGTAAGTGTGTGTGTTCAGTCTCAACACACGATTCAGATATGATGATCCGCACAAAGTAATTGGTGTTGTCACGCAGTGTTTACACTTCCAAATGAACGACAGTGCGAATGATGCTGCTACGCATGAGTTAGCCAATCAAAACAGAGCTCATTTACATGCAGAAGTCTTAAAGGGACAGATCAGTTATGAATAATTAATTGGTATGTATGATTCCAATGGGGGAAAAAAAGTGTTTGTTTTCGGAAATCTTTATTTTTAAGGCTTCATTCAGTAACGTCCACTTTTCATGATCCAATCAACTGGATAAAATTAAGTCCCGTCATACTTTTTTGCCTTGCCCGTAAAAATTTTTTTTTTTTCATTTCACTCAACAATGTAATCTAAATGAAATGAGTGGGGAACCGCATTTCATGTTGACTTCAATTCAAAGCGTCAGAAAGAAGGTCGTGAGAAACTGAATTATGATCGGTTTTGGTGTAAGATACCTTGACTAGCATTACAATTGAGAATTTTTTTTTAACTGAATTGATTAAATCCAAAGAAAAGAGACATTCATACACTGCGATCGACACACATGGCCATGGTTTCTTCACATGTTCCTTGGTTCGTGGTCAGAGTAACAGTGCGATGCCACGGGGAGGAAGTGACCTTTAGCGAGGCTGATGAATGATGAAGGTTAATGTGTGTTAAGGTTAATAGTGTGTGCTGGGTAAAGATATAAGGGAATAAGGAAAAGAGGCACATTCATGAATCATTAAAAGATAAATGTGGCAAGAGCTGGCTTAAAATATGTATGCACTGTTAATTCAAATAAATAAATTAATAAACAAGGGGTATTGGAGTTAAGTAAGATTTCTTAAAAAGAAGAAATTAATGTTTTTATTTGGCAAGGACCATTAAATTGATCAAAAGTTACAGTGAGGACATATATTATGTTACCAAATATTTCTATTTCAAATAAATAAGATGCTTTATACAAAAAGAATATATATACATTTTTTTTTGGATGCAGCCTTGGTGAGATTTTTAGGTTTTAGGTAGAATTTTTTTTATTATACATTTTTAAAACACTATTATACCAAATATACATACTAAATGTCCATTTAAAAAAAATAAATACATAGTAGTATTAAATTTAACTGTCAAATAACACTTGTTACTTTTTAGTTTTTGACCTAACTAAACAAAACTTTTTTTTTCTCCAGTAGTACCTTAAATGTAGCTGCACTACTTTAAAATGAATAGCTTACAACTTGTCATGTTTATGCCGTTTCTAAGTGTCAGTGTTTTTTATGAGTACGCCAGCACACAAAGCCATATTTAGGAAGGTACATATGCTACAATGAACACTAATTGAGAGGCAAAGTTCATAAGGTTAATGCCACTACATTTAGCAAAACTGTATATTGTGCTTTATTGCAATGCATAATTTCCCATGAACCCTCCCTAGATTTCACATACGAACCTGAACTGTGGTCGGTGGCTTTATGTGTCAGTCAGTCCGTTCTTGGCCAGAATAAGTCGTGAAGTAGACCTGACTTGATGCCAATAACCTAAAAGCCTAACTAGGGTGTCATTGATTCACTAACAGGGTACCTTAAGCCTCAACGCTATCAGACAGAAACATCCCAGTTAGCATTCAGAAGGAGTCCCTGGTGCGCCCGGTGATCAGGAAGGAAGGGACAAGATGCAATTTGTCTTCCAAATCAGTCCCATCTGATAAAAAAGACCCAATAACACTGACAAACGAGAGAAAAACCTATCTGATGAAATCCATTCACCTACTTTCATTTAATTAAAGACGGGATCGGTGGTGACGTGTGGTTTTCTGCGGGCTTTGTTTCAAAGTGGGAAGTAAGATCAAATATGAAATGTGAAGATTTTGAGGTAACCAATGAGGTGGAAACTAGTTGATGAAGTCAAGGTACACATCAGTGAAAACAAAACCTCTTTATCCACTGACCTAAAACAAACCTTCCCCTCCATATCCTGTTATATACAGTATGGAGTTGTTGATTTGTGCATGAGACCAAACAACAGCTTCAAAGAGCATCAAAAGGGCGAGATAATATGTTATGACTGATTCACAGATCACCTCCACACTTGGGTACTTCTTACAAGAGGCGAGAAGTGATTTCTGACACATGCTGTTGACCGAAAAAACAGGGTGAAACACGGTCATGTTGTGGTAAACAAGTTGCTAACTTTAGAGGTCACCAACCAACTGTTAAAGTGCATTACACCTCAATGGTTAAGAGCTGGACGCTGAGTCTGTGTTTCATCTAGCACTTCATGTGTGGTGAACTGTGGAGTTATTATATAATGTGATGGACGGATATAAAGTTACTTGACAGGATGACAGTGTAAATCTTTTGAGTGTAAGACTTTCTGTCAAAGAAGACATAAAAGAAAAGGAATGTTTAATATCATAATGGAAAATGATACTGAAGATGTCAAGTGCATAATACAGTGTCACATAAATATTTGAACATTGAAGTCACATGTAATAAATGTACAAATATCACTGCATGAGAACAAGAAATCTAAATCAAACCAAGTGACATTTATTTTATAGAAAGAGCACAAGCAAAATAAATAAATTGTTTGTTTGTTTTAAATGATACAACAAAATATACACTGTTATTTATATTAATGCTTTATGACTTATTGTTTTAATATTACTATTGTTAATTAATTTATATTTTTGTTACTCAAAATATTTTTGAATAAAATAAAATTCATAAATTATCATTAAAAATTATATTATTAATAATTATCACAATATATACCATTACAAAAAATTTAATATTATTTTAATATTATTATTATGCCTAATTAAAACTACTTTGATTACTTACAATATTATTATAAACAATATATAATTGATATAATAATAATAATAATAATAATAATAATATATGATAAGTTATCAATATAATAATAAAATAATAATCATTAATACAATTATAATACTATATTTTAAAGCATCTGATTTTGTATTATTGCTATTACATCTAATTAACTGCTACTTTTATTAATGCATATTTTATTTTAAATAATAATAGTAGTAATTAATTAGAAATTAGAGTATCATATTCCATTATGAGGTAAAGTATTATTATTATTATTAACAGTATATATTTTGATAATTAATAACAAATATAACCGTTTAAACCATATTGTATTAATTAATATTGTTATTTATGATTTGTTGATGCATCATTTCATTTTAATAAGATAACTTTAATTTAAAAAAAATTAATAAAATTGATTTAAAATACAAATAATTAAAAAATGTAAAAAATATATACTGTTACTTATAATAATGAACAAATGTCACTTTTTTAATTATTACTATTAAGTCTAATTACTATTATTATTACATACAAATAAAATAATATGTATAATTATTATTTAAAATATTATATCTATTATAGATAACTGCAAAAAAAACTTTTATGGTTAAAAGAAGATAAAAACTTGATTGTTTCTGAGAATGCATTTTTAAGTTATGAAATTAAATCCACATATTTGTATGCATGAATTGCCCAAATAGTTAATAAATTATACAAAGTATAAACAAATTTAGCATGTAAATGACTTCAAACTGTTTTATTTTCACCTTTCATTCTTTCCCTCTGGTTTCCGTCCCATGAGCAGAAAAAAAGCATGATCACAACAGGTTAGTGTCTTTCAAAGAGAGAAAACTCAAGAAACCTTAGAGCAACACAAATAATATGAAGGCAAATTTCCAAAGAGCCTCACACACACACACACACACCAGAAACACTATGTGTGCATCTCCACACACATAGAGGACATTTCTCTCGCATGCATGACCTGCTCATCAGAGCTTCACACGGACCACGAGAATTAATTGCAGGTGCGTAGAATCTGTCACTATCAATTCCCCTCTGTTCCCGACCCGATCGCACACCACACGTACCGTAACACAAACCAGCGCCGCTGCTATCATACGAGTCTAAATGAATCCGTTCCAACCAGCAGAGGAGGAAATCTTTCACCGCTGCAAATCCCAGTGCTCCCAAATCTGGGACTCTCATTCATTCACCGCTTAACTGCAGCAGATGAGAGCAGCCTTTATGAGCAGAGGGCTAAGAAATCAATGACTTATAAAGCAGAAACCTACCATCTGAATTTAATTAACAGCCATTTTATTGATTATTTGTCAGTATTTGGGATGAAAGCACAGACAAAGACACAAAACACAAAGGAAAAAGCATTCAGACAGGCATTTATTTTAAAGAAACCTGATGGAAGGAAGGAAAGAGGAGCAAGAAGTTACTAAATTTGAGGGAAGGCAGCTCTAAACCCCCTCATCTCTTTTTGGGGAAGATTACAGCACAATACATCTGCCAACCATGCAAAAGAAACGCACTATTGTGACCCAAATACAGCCGTGCTGCGCTCTGATTGGCTGGCAGAGTGCAGCTGAGGGGTGGAACTTTTCCCTCTCACATCACTAACTTAATTTACCATTTTATGTAACCGATGTGGGATTCAGGGCTCATCGTTTGCTGTAAGATCAGTTCAACTCCCCCTTTCCCGAATCCTCTCGGAGCAGCAAGGATGAGGAGTCAAAATCAGACGAGGAAGTGGCTTCCAAAGTTTCAGTGTGACGCATGAGATTTACGCAGAGGAACGTCTCCGTTTGCCAATCAAAGCAACGTGAAGCACCACACGTCAAGTTGTTCACGGCAGAACGCTGAAAACCAAACACGTAGCAGGTGGAAATTTGCATGTGCTTGAACTTGCTTTTCCTGTTGATTTCCAGAGCTTTCTGAGCCCTATAAAACACTCCCCCAGCACTGCTACTAACACAAATCACACAATCAACAACAACAACACCCCGAGACAACATAGTAAACTTAGTAAACTGGTGCATGAGTGCTTGGAATGAAGTTGCTGTCTGTAGTGTATAAGTAGTACATGTTCCAGGTCCTGGAATAATTTTTAAGGATAAGATTTTAGGGATAGGGAATCAGAATCTGGAGTTTGATTGTTTTCTTTGTGAAAACATTTAATGAGAAAATCGAACTATTTTACGTTTTGGAGAATTGGTGGCAAATTTGTATGAATGTTTGTAATAAGCGCTAAGATCCACACCTAAATCTGAAGTTAGTGGGGCATAAGCAGCTCGTAGAAAAACATACGAATGAGACTGTATGAATTTACCACAAATTCGCCAATTGTTTAATACGAAAAACATGCCAAAATATGTTTCATTTGAAAAAAATAAGATTTTTTGAAAAAAACTAAGCACTAAGGTCCATCCCTAAATCTAAACATCACTGGGGCATAAGCAGATCGTATATAAACATCCGAATGAAATTGTACGAATTTACTGCAAATTCGGCAATTGTTTCGTACAAAAAAAGAATTTTTTTTTGAAAAAATGAAGCACTAAGGTCCATTCCTAAATCTAAATGTCAGTGGGGTGTAAGCAGATCATATAAAAATGTCCGAATGAGACTGTACGAATTCACCACACATTCTCCAATTGTTTCGTACAAAAAAAACTTGGCAATTGTTTAATTTGAAAAATGTAAGATTTTTAGAAAAACTAAGCACTAAGGTCTATCCATAAATCTAAACATCAGTGGGGCATAAGCAGATGGTATAAAAATGTCCAAATGAGATCGTATGAATTTACCACAAATTTGCCAAATGTTTCATACAAAAAATTTACAATTTTTAGAAAAAAATTAAGCACTGAGGTCCATCCCTAAATATAAACGTCAGTGGGGCGTAAGCAAATCGTACAAACCCATTAGAACGAGACAGCACAAATTCATCACAAATTCACCAATTGTTCTGTATTAAAAATTAATGATAAAAAAAACAACAAAAAAATAACAACCAATCACTAAGGTCCATCCCTAAATCTAAACGTCAGCTGGGCGTAAGCAGATCATACTAAAACATACGAATGAGACTGTACGAATTTACCACAAATTCACTAATTGTTTAATATGAAAAACATACCAAAATATGTTTCATTTGAAAAATATTAGATTTTTAGAAAAAAACTAAGCACTAATGTCTATCCCTAAATCTAAACATCACTGGGGCATAAGCAGATCGTATATAAACATCCGAATGAAATTGTATGAATTTACTGAAAATTCGCCAATTGCTTCGTACAGAAAATGTAATTTTTTTTAGAAAAAATTAAGCACTAAGGTCCATTCCTAAATCTAAATGTCAGTGAGGTGTCAGCAGATCGTATAAAAATGTCTGAATGAGACTGTACGAATTCACCACACATTCTCCAATTGTTTCGTACAAAAGAAACTTACGATTTTTAGGAAAAAACTAAAAGGTCCATCCCTAAATCTAAACGTCAGCTGGGTGTAAGCAGATCGTACAAAAACATACAAATGAGACTGTACGAATTTACCACAATTTCGCCAAAATGTAAAATAACTTCAAATTGCCATGAGAGTGTTGAAATATTTCCATCGATATACAGTATATTTCCACTTTCTTTTATTCTGACTGCTGAAAGTATATTAACACTGCATTGTCACCTGATGTGTGTTTATTGATGGAGTGATATCAGATTATCCAATAATCTATGGCTTTATTTACAGTTTTAAAAACTATAAAAATAAATTATTCATATTAAAATATTACAGATTCAAATAAACATCATAAATTGCAAACAAACCAGTAACCTTCTTGAGTCTCAACCACTACACAACGCCACCTCTTCTGTTGTCTTTGAGCTATATTTAAATGAGCACCATCTGTACAGTCATAGCGTGAGTCACTGTATAAGTTATGAATACATGCGACTGCAGAGCATCACGGTAAAGCTGAAAGTCATCTCTGTATCTCTGTATCTCTGTGTTGTGCTGCGCTGCTGGAGTCATCACTTCCTGTGAGTCACCGACTGAAAGAGAGCGATAAAGAGCCCGAACGCCGGAGAGAGAAACAGAGGCCAGAAGGTGCAGGAGGGGGAAGAAACTTCCTGAGCTTTTCATTCATAAAGAGCTGCAGTGCAGCATACGCTCTTACACCCGCAGCCTGTGGAGGTAACGGAGGTAGCGTGCAGCAGGTAAAAGAGTATTAGACCACATCCACATGAAACACACAAGCTGCAGAGTTTAAGGCTCTGTTCCAAACCCTAGTGAGACGCCTACCTAGGAAACATCTTAAAGCATCACAGGAGTTTCAGACAGTAGATAGCAAAATTATGCTGTCTTATGAAAGCTAATGTCAAGGTTAAAATCATAACTAAGGTTAAAGACAGTTTGCTAGTATTGGGACATACTATGAACTAGTTCATAAAATTATGTCGTAATACTAAATAGCCCCTTGTATGTATTTGCATGTACACTAATCGTCAGCATATTAGAATATTTCTAAAGGATCATGTGACACTGAAAACTGATGCTGAAACATACTGATGCTGACAATTCAGCCTTGCATCACAGGAATAAATTACATTTTAAAATATATTCAAAAATAGAAAACAGTTATTTTAAATTGTAATAATATTTTACAATATTATTTAAAAAAACAACAATAACTTCGCTAGTGTAAATTATTTACCTTACAAATAATTATTACAAAAGTCAATGATACTGTAAGATGAACAATTTTTCTGCCAGATCTATTCATTTAAAAAATATTTTAAAAATTCAACAATAATAATAATAATAATAATAGTATTAATAATAATAATAATATGTCAATTAAGTTCAATCTTCGTAACACTATTTTAGGTGTTACAAGTTTTATGCTACTTACTATAGTAACAGTAAATTATGCATAATATATAAGCAATTACATGCTGTTAATCATTATTACTCTGTACTTATTTGTGTAATTACACTGTAACAAGGACACCTAAAAAAATAAATTGCAACTATTATTGTAAAATATCAGATAATTTACCTTTTTTTTTTATGGTCAGGGAAACTTCCCCCAAAAAATTATAAATTAATGTTTATTAATTAATAATTTATGATTTTTGCTATTAAAAACACTTTAAATCCAATGAAAAAAAATATGTTATTACATTTTACTATTAATTTTAAAAAAATGTTATGTCATTAAATAAAAAAAAAATCAGATGAACTAATATGAATACAAAGCACATTTCTAAAAAACTTTTAAATTTGATAATTTTTTTGTTTTTTTCTTGGTCTGATTTGTCATCAACTAACTTATTTTTTTAGGGTCCTACATTTAACAGAGTGCTGTGAAGGCTTTGACCTCGCATTTCTCACCACTTCCCTACAAGCAAACAGTCGAAAGATGATTCTCACAACAGACAGGGTGAAGAGAAGCATCCATCTTAAATATAGATTTTATCAGAAGTATAGATTGAATCTGACTAAAAATGCATGCATGATTATTGTAAAGCAGAAATACCCAGTCATAATCCACTTAACTGAGCTACAGACCTCAAATGATTGGAAGGTTATTAAACAGTATACAGTATTGATCACTGCTCTCATTATAGGCCAGTCTGACTCTTATGTTTGCCACTTTCATAATCACCAGCTCAAACCAAAAGTAACCAAACTTAGCAGCTTTATTCCCTGTATTACAAAGATCCTACTCAGAAGATTCATTTTTCCTCTGTATTACATCATCTTTTAATTACATTTCAGCATTTGCATGGGGTTTCAGCACTCGCTGAGCAGAGCTTATCAGGTGAACCGCTCTCATAACGGAGTCTGTTTGAATTACCAAAGTCTCATCCAGCTTAGAAATCAAAAATCTTGCTGTGGCCTACTGGTTCGCTCTGACACATGAGTTCGAATCTAGCTCATGACATGCTTTAATTGTGTTTACACATCATTTTCTGTTTTCTGTAGACCTTTCTATCAATAAAAGTAGCACAAAGATGTTTAAAACCAACTTTTCTTCAAATTTTATGTTGGAAAATAACCTAAAATGTTCAAATTCCCTTTGTCCTTTGGGGAAATGTCATATTTTATCTGTATCTATCCTGAGCCACACACACACGTTCATCTCCAGCAACGCTATCAGAGCAAACACACAGGTAAACACAAGCACACAAGAGCTCTAATCTCTGACCGTGAGTAACGGCACTCACAGCAAATCCTGACTCCTAATCTGAGGTGCACAGGTGAAGTGCCTCAATGAGGCCGAGAAACAGCAGTGCTATTTATAGAAACACCATTTCACACACTCTTCCTCGTCACTCCACTGCCTTGGTCCAGCAAGAAACACTCATACACACATGCGCAAGCCCATACTTAACACAAACTTCCCTCACTCGCTCTCTCTCTCTCTCACCGGGCTCCCAAGGACACTTTGTTCTCCTGGGTTTTAATAAATCCCTTTTGTTCTTTTGTCAAGTGTATAAAATAGGCCATTTTGCTCTTACTGAGACTGTTTTTACCTCAACCACATAAAGCACTGAATTCATCTCTGACTGGTTATATCATAAATTGGGAAGTTCAACTGAACAAAAATATGCTTAATTGAAATTAACCAACTCAAATTTTGTAATATGGTATTGGAATAATCATAGTATTATACATTAAACATACTTCCAATTTGATCTGGCTGTTTGTAGAAAAGATATGCTGTTCAAATAAGGTTCTTCAAGTGAAATGGGAATCAAAACATACTGTACAGAAAACCAGGCACAGAAAGAATGCACTGCTTAAAATGAACAAAACAAGCCGTGGTAATATCTGGTATAATATTAATGTTAATATAAATAAATAAAAGCATGAAGAAACTGCAGTTGGTAAACTGATGTCCAGATATGCCGCCAGTGATAGCATGACTTTGTCTGTCATTAACTCAATGTTTTTCTCCACAAGATTCAGACACTATGAACACCCAGAGACTGTCCCATGCAGAGTGTCCTTGAGCAAGACACAAAACCTGGCAGTTTGCATCATCATTTTGTGCACTTCTCCAAGTTAATAAAAAAAAAAAAGAAAAAAAGAAAAAAAGAATTTGTTCTAAAAATGTGTGATTAAAATAATAAAAGGAGATGAAATAAAATGAAAAAAATAAATTAAATTAAATTAAAAAGGGTCTAAACAATGCAATGTGCGCCTAAGTTATCAAAACAAAACAAAGCAATACAAACCAACCAAAACAAACTAAAACAAAATAAAATAACCAAAACAAAACAAACAAATAAAACAAAACAAATATGGAGCCTAATCTATCAAAACAAAACCAAGAAAACAAACCAAACCAAACCAAAAACAAACAAAAAACTAAACAAACCATTAAAAAAAGAGGGAGAGAGAGAGAGAGAGAGAAACGGGGCCAGACTACAAAGTGTGCCTAAGCTGTCAAAACAAAACAAAAACAATCCAAACCAAAAAAAAACATGCATCCAGACTATAATATGTGCCTAAGCCATCAAAGCAAAAATCACACCAAACCCAAAAAACAAACAAAAACAAACTCATGGGGCCAGACTGGACTGTGCCTAAACTAGCCCTGTCTGGCACATCCCATCCAGCCAAACAGAACAATAGTGACTAGGGTGCAAATTGCAGCACCACATGCCACATGTAGGGAAAGATAAAAGAGAAGCAAAAAGAGGCTAAAATTGCATCTACTCATGGTGAGTGAGCACAGAGGGGTGAAAATGTGTGTGTTGGTATAGTGTGTGTCAGCACCGGGTGTGACATGATGCCACCTGCCCCAGTCACCATCTCAGCATGGCATCTAGGATGTGAGCAAGCACCTTGCTGCGGAGAGAGACTGAAAGAAATAAAGAGAAGGTGATCAAACAACCCCGAGAGATGAGAGGCCACATCATAAACCAGCAGACCATGCTCTTCCACACCGATGCACTAAAAAGCCAATCTCACTGATCCTAAAACATGATTTAGACAAGCCAAGCCATTCAAATGGACCTGACATCAAGGATGGAGTGGCCTTTCATTTTGAATTAGTTTAGAGAGGATGTTCTTGTTGTACAAACCTGACCACTGATACACCCACTGAGCACCGGTTACTCTGCACAACACCTTCAAGCACGCTAACATATCATCTCTAAACACTCAATCTTATCACCCCTCAAATATCAAACCAAACCAAACTAAAAATAAAACAAAACATTTGGGGTCAGAATGAGTGTCTAAGCTATGGAAGAAAAAAAAACAAGGACTAAGTGTGGGGCCAGACTAATGCCGAGTTCACACTGCACGATTTTAGCCCGATTTTTCACTCGCCGACAGGTTTTGCGAAATCGCCGACAAATGCCCAAAATCGGAGGCAAATCGGTGCTCGTTCACGCGAGTGACAATCACGCAGTGTGAATTATCAAAGACGTGATCTGAGGGAATCGCCGACACCCGCAAAATATTTGGCATGCTAAATATCTGGAGCTGTCGGCGATTCACAAACACGCTGTGTGCAATGATTTCTGACTGAAAACTACATCGGTGATGACCTACAGCCAATGTGAGACCAAGATACAGGGCAGAGGGAAGTTCGGGGAGGAGTTAAAGACCAGAATATCCATATTTTAATAGATATATGAACAATTATATCATACAGAAACAAGCACAAACATTTGCTTGACCAGCCACAACATCAGCATAACAGTTACTGCTAAATTATTTACCTCCAACTCTCTTTGCAGAACACCCAATCCCTGTTCCCTGCATCTCCCTCCTGCATAATCTTCTTTTTCTCCTTGTAGCTGGAAGTCAGCTCACAGACAGTTTGCGGACTATATATATATTTTATAATTCCAGTCTTGCTCGAGAACTCCGGTCTGACGCACGCGGGTTCTCAAGTTATTTCCTTATCACTTCTCATGTGTGTTTTGTGGTGAAACGTAGTTTGCGGACCAGACGGAGTTGTCAGCGATTCTTCCTATTGTAAAGTCATGCCGTGTGAAACCTCCTGTCGCCGATCCATCGTGCAGTGTGAACACAGCAGCGACTGACTGCTACCTCAGATAGTCGTGCAGTGTGAAAACCACGGTGACCCGACGACTTTGAAGATCGTGCAGTGTGAACTCGGCATAAGCTATAAAAACAAACCAAACCAGAAAAACAAAACAAATATCAAGCTATCAAAACAACACAAAACAAATCTCAAACCAAGCCAAAACAAAGAAAACAAAACAAAACAAAAGATGTGGTAAGTGTGTGAAGCAATGAAAGCAATGAAACCAAACAAATCCAAATCCAAATCAAAAAAAAAAAAAAAAACATCGTCCAGACTACAAATGTGCCTAAGCTATCAAACAAAACAAAACTTAAACCAAAACAAAGAAAACAAGACAAAAAAACAAGTGGCCAGACTAAGTGTGCCTAAGATATGAAAACAAGACAAAACTAACTAAAATAAAAGCAAATCAAAACAAAAAACCATGGGTCCAACTACCAAAACAAAACATTGAGCTATGAAAACAAGCCAAACCAAAAAGAAAAGAAAATAAACCACAACAAAACAAAACTTACTCGGTTACTTTCGTAACTTTGTTCCCGAGCAGTACTTGTTCCCGTGGTTACGAAAGTAACCAAGTACGTTTCCTATCGATACTTAACTCGTACTGCGTCGCTAGACGCTTATGGGGAACCAATACAATCCCGCCGTGCCGTGAGAGAGAACGAATGATATGAACTGGCCTTGAGCGAAAAAGGCTCAGAGGGACTAATTATGCGCAGGGTGAGCCCTGCAGGAGGCAAGAGGGCTGAACTCATTGAGGTATCTGCCCAGCCTTCAGAAAATTGTTCCAACGGTCATATGTACAGCCTCAGCACTAGTAATAGGGCCAAGAGCATTCCTGAAGAGTCAGGCAGAGTCTGAGACTTAGACCGCCTAGACAGGCGTGTGCCATTTTAAGCAGATAAAATCCGGGCCTGCAAGGCCAGACCATCCAAGTTATAGAACCTGGCAAAGGTGGATGGCGAGGCCCAGCCGGCCACCGCACAGATGTCTGCTATGTCTGCCACTAGACCACGCCCAGGAAGAGGCCACGCCTCAAGTGGAATGGGCTCTCACTCCTATGGGACTCTGAAGGCCCAGGGAGGAGTAAGCTAGTGTGATAGCGTCAACTAACAATCGAGAGATCCTCTGCTTTGTGACCGGGGACCCTTTGGTGCGGCCGCCAAAGCAAATGAAGTGTTGTTCCGACTGCCTGAAGGCGGCGGAATGCTCGATGTAAATTCTCAATGCCCTAACTGGGCAGAGAAGGTTAAACTCCTGGTCCTCCTCAGAAGGAGGAAGCACAGAGAGAGTAATAACCTGGGCTCTAAACGGCGTGTAGAGCACTTTAGGGACATACCCATGTCTTGGCTTTAGGACGACTTTGGAGTCATTAGGCCCAAACTCAAGGCAGACCGGGCTTATCGAGAGAGCCTGCAAGTCACCTACTCGCTTAACCGATGCTAGCGCCATGAGCAGAGTGGTCTTCAGCGACAGTGTTTTTAAGCTAGGAGACTGGAGTGGCTCAAAGGTGGAGCCTTTGCGGGCTCTTGGGACCGTGGGTAGATCCCATGTAGGGACCGTGAGGGGCCGGGGTGGATGGAGCCTCCTGGATCCCCTCAGGAAACAGACAACAAGGTTGTTCCGGCCCACCGACTGTCCGGCTATTGGAGCGTGAGAAGCTGCTATAGCTGCCACATAGACTTTGAGTGTGGAAGGGGAGAGGCCCTTGTCCAACAGCTCTTGTAAGTAAGACAATATCACCGATATGTCACATGTTATTGGGTCCTCGCTGCGGGTTTTGCACCAGGCAGAGAAAATCGACCACTTAAGTGCATAGAGGTGTCTCGTAGATGGGGCTCTAGCCTGTGAGATAGTATTCAGGACGCTCTCTGGGAGATCTACTGATTCCCGTTGAGAACCCATAGGTGCAGTGCCCACAGCTAGGGTTGGGGGTGCCAGATTGTTCTGTTTGCCTGAGAGAGGAGGTCCTGCCTCAGGGGAATGGGCCACGGAGCTGAGACAGCTCTGAGATCCAGAGATGGTTCTTCCAGAGCGGGGCCACCAGAAGCACTCTATGACTGTGCTCCCTGACTTGCCTGATTACCTGGGGGATCAGGGCGATCGGGGGAAAAGAATACAGGTGGAGGTTGGGCCATTCGTGGACCAACGCGTCCTCGCTATTTGAAAAATAAGTTTGGCAGTGAGAGTTGCCTTTTGAGGCAAAGAGGTTGACCTCTACCTTGCCAAAGATCTCCCAGATTTTCTGAACCGTCTGTGGGTGGAGCATCTACTCCTCTGAGGAGACGTTGCTCCGAGGATAGCATGTCTGCTCCTTGGTTCAGTACGCCGGGTACATGAGCTGCCCTCAATGAACGCAGGTTGAGATGTACCCATTCCAAGAGGCATTTTACCATTTCGAAAAGGCATTTCGAGGTGAGCCTGCCTTGGCGATTTATATGTGACACCACCGTCATGCTGTCTAATCGGACTAGCACGTGGTGTCCCTTCAGGACTGGCAAGAAGGCCTGAAGAGCTCGACATACTGCCGTCAGTTCGAGGCAGTTGATGTGTAGCTGGCCTTCCACGTTCATCCAGGAGCCGAAGGTCGGCCTGCCGTCGCACAGAGCTCCACAACCTGTATTGGATGCGTCTGTCGAGACAAATTTCCTTCTGTAAATCAATCCCATAGTCACGCCCTGCTTGAACCACTGTAGGTCCTTCCAGGGGGCCAGGGCCGTCACGCAGGCTTGGTCCACCTTGATGCGGATGCGTCCATGATGCCACGCATGGGGCGGAATTAGAGGTTTCAACCAGTACTGAAGGAGTCTCATTCTGAGCAGGCCCAACTGAAGTACCGGTGCTGCAGAGGCCATGAGGCCCAGCATCTTTTGAAACCTTTTGAGAGGGTAGGAGGCTCCAATTCTGAAGGAAGCCGCAAGCTGCTGTATGGCCAGTGCACGGTCTGGCGTGACTATCGCCCTCATGTGGACTGAGTCGAAAACTGCCCCCAGGAACAAAGTTCACTGGCTGGTGGACAGAGAGCTCTTGGCAAAATTGATCCTGAGTTCCAGGCGCTCTAAGTGGCTGAGGAGGAGGGACCTGTGGGCTATTAGCTCAGCCTCCGACTGTGCTAAAACGAGCCAGTCGTCGAGGTAATTCAGGATACGGATTCCCATCTGTCTCAGAGGGGAGAGGGACGCATCCATTCACTTCGTAAAAGTGCGGGGAGCCAGAGACAGCCCGAAGGGCAGGACTGTGTATTGATAAGCCACTCCCTCGAAGGCGAATCTCAAGAATAGTCTATGATGGGGGGCTATCTGGATGTGAAAGTAAGCGTCTTTCAAGATCCAGCGAAAAGAACCAGTCCCCTGGGCGGATTTGCGTGAGGATCTGCTTCAGTCTAGTCATTCAGGCCGCAGGCCGCCATCCTTTTTGGGGACGAGGAAGCAACGGCTGTAGAAGCCTGACTCGCTCTGAGCTGGTGGAACTGTTTCTACGGCTCCTTTTTCCAGCAAATTCTTTACCTTGGCTCGCAGAACGTGAGCGTTCCTGCTGTGCCCTGAGGTGGAGACCACGGCGTTGAACCGCAGGGGTCTTCGAGCGTATTGAAGTGAATACCCTCGTTCTATAATCCCCAAACCCCAATGAGACCCCCCAGGGATGGCCCGCCAAGCCTTGGCCCGTGTGACAAGGGGCTGTATTAATTCGGGTGGTGAGTCGCCGTGCGGGGACTCGAAACTCATGATAACTGGAAGAGGGCTTGCTCTCTTTTTGAAAATGTTTGTTTTTTATCTTATCGCTATCACAGCGGATATGTGTGAGGGCGCTTTTAGAATAGGCCCGTGATTCACAACAATTCCTGGAACAAACATACTGCCACTGGCACCCAAAACTGAACGGAGTGCTTGAGAGCAGGCGGAGCGTCGAGAGGGCGCAGAAGAAAACGTATATATGACACCACCGTCATGCTGTCTGATCGGACTAGCACGTGGTGTCCCTTCAGGACTGGCAAGAAGGCCTGAAGAGCTCGACATACTGCCGTCAGTTCGAGGCAGTTGATGTGTAGCTGGCCTTCCACGTTCATCCAGGAGCCGAAGGTCGGCCTGCCGTCGCACAGAGCTCCACAACCTGTATTGGATGCGTCTGTCGAGACAAATTTCCTTCTGTAAATCAATCCCATAGTCACGCCCTGCTTGAACCACTGTAGGTCCTTCCAGGGGGCCAGGGCCGTCACGCAGGCTTGGTCCACCTTGATGCGGATGCGTCCATGATGCCACGCATGGGGCGGAATTAGAGGTTTCAACCAGTACTGAAGGAGTCTCATTCTGAGCAGGCCCAACTGAAGTACCGGTGCTGCAGAGGCCATGAGGCCCAGCATCTTTTGAAACCTTTTGAGAGGGTAGGAGGCTCCAATTCTGAAGAAAGCCGCAAGCTGCTGTATGGCCAGTGCACGGTCTGGCGTGACTATCGCCCTCATGTGGACTGAGTCGAAAACTGCCCCCAGGAACAAAGTTCACTGGCTGGTGGACAGAGAGCTCTTGGCAAAATTGATCCTGAGTTCCAGGCGCTCTAAGTGGCTGAGGAGGAGGGACCTGTGGGCTATTAGCTCGGCCTCCGACTGTGCTAAAACGAGCCAGTCGTCGAGGTAATTCAGGATACGGATTCCCATCTGTCTCAGAGGGGAGAGGGACGCATCCATTCACTTCGTAAAAGTGCGGGGAGCCAGAGACAGCCCGAAGGGCAGGACTGTGTATTGATAAGCCACTCCCTCGAAGGCGAATCTCAAGAATAGTCTATGATGGGGGGCTATCTGGATGTGAAAGTAAGCATCTTTCAAGATCCAGCGAAAAGAACCAGTCCCCTGGGCGGATTTGCGAGAGGATCTGCTTCAGTCTAGTCATTCAGGCCGCAGGCCGCCATCCTTTTTGGGGACGAGGAAGCAACGGCTGTAGAAGCCTGACTCGCTCTGAGCTGGTGGAACTGTTTCTACGGCTCCTTTTTCCAGCAAATTCTTTACCTTGGCTCGCAGAACGTGAGCGTTCCTGCTGTGCCCTGAGGTGGAGACCATGGCGTTGAACCGCAGGGGTCTTCGAGCGTATTGAAGTGAATAACCTCGTTCTATAATCCCCAAAACCCAATGAGACACTCCAGGGATGGCCCGCCAAGCCTTGGCCCGTGTGACAAGGGGCTGTATTAATTCGGGTGGTGAGTCGCCGTGCGGGGACTCGAAACTCATGATAACTGGAAGAGGGCTTGCTCTCTTTTTGAAAATGTTTGTTTTTTATCTTATCGCTATCACAGCGGATATGTGTGAGGGCGCTTTTAGAATAGGCCCGTGATTCACAACAATTCCTGGAACAAACATACTGCCACTGGCACCCAAAACTGAACGGAGTGCTTGAGAGCAGGCGGAGCGTCGAGAGGGCGCAGAAGAAAACGGCAGCTTCTATCCGCAGCGAGGTGTTTCTATGGTGAGCGTCTTCAAGTCCTGAAGGTCAGCGAAGGGAAGATCATCGTCGCTGAAGAAGAATTGATCTGAGATTCTATGGCGAAATGCCCGCTTATATAGCCAGATGGCCTCACCCATTCTGGCGGGCTCTGGCGGGCTTCAACGCCATAGGCTCGTGCAGCACCGCTGCCGAGCCATTGCTTCATTTTATAATCACTGCACAACCAATGGCCGTGTAGTTACACTGCGTGATTGAATAAGTCTTCAGTCCTCTGAGAAAAAGGAGATTTTCCCCATAAGCGTCTAGCAGTGACGGCGCTACACCGGGGCTAGGGGGGGCTATAGCCCCGTCAGAATTTTGAATAGCCCCGGTTTAGCCCCCCCGGTTTAGCCCTCATTTGCGCTAACCACAGCAACAGACGTATCGTCCTTCTGTAGGCTATATGCAATCCATTACATAGTCACTAAGGTTGTGATGTGGTGTTCGTTTTAATGTTTTATTTAAGTGTAAAGTATGCACAGTTCTGATTATGCATACAAATGTATTGTGTTGTTAATGCTAACCGCATGGGTGCTGTCCAGTTCTGAAGTCTTTCCTTTTGTATGTAAAAAGTTTTTGTCGTTGTCTTATGGTCACTTGTATTAAGATTATATCTATTTTGATGAATTTGCCTATTCGTTGGCAAAATATAAATTAAAACTACACTTCTGTTGCATATGGTGTGTACCATAGCTGCTTTTATTTAAAAAAAACTACAATTTCTTTATGAAGTAACTCTGACGTCATCAATACCATTTATTTTCTTAGCACCCCCACATATTGGTCTAGCCCCCCTTAGCACCGGTAGAGAAAAAATTCTGGCGCCGTGCCTGGCATCTAGCGACATGGCTTCAGCTATCAAAACAAAACAAACAAACAAAACAAAAAACATGGCTTCAGCTATCAAAACAAAAATCTAAGTGTGCCAGACAAAGTGTGCCTAAGCTATGAAAACAAAACAAACTCCAGCTCCAGCTATAAAGCTAAGAAAACAAAACGAAAGTTGTGGGGCCAGATTAAGTGTGCTTATGCTATGAAAAAAACAAACAAGCAAAAAAAAAAACATGGGCCCAGACAACAAATGTACCTAAGCTATCAAACAAAACAAAACAAGGGTCCAGACTAAAAAGCACGCCTGCGGCCTTCATTTAGAATTAGTTTAATTTAGACAATGTTCTTGTTGGACAAACCTGACCAATGATACACCCGCTGAGCAATGGTTACTCTGCACAACACCTTCAAGCACGCTAACATTTCATCTCCAAACACCTCATTCATCTTACAACCCTTCAGATATCCAATCGATACCTTCTGGCCAAACATGCACTCATAGGTCTTCATGTAGCCTACACAAAAGAGATAATGTTGTAAATAGAGCTAAAAGAAGGGCCGTCTGCCTCTCAAAGATCACATCAGAAAAGTCACATCAGACCAGACAAACGGCGGGCAAATCAATGCATTAGGAGCTCATCCTGACATACAGGTGCTTTGAAGTGAAATACATTTGATGTACGCTTAAAGGGTCACGGTGTAGCACCTTTGTTCCCAGGTAGGGTGCTATTCCCTCTTTCAAATCCAATTTTGGATCTTCCAAGGCCAAACTAAACCAGATTCTTTAAGCCATATTATACTTAAATAGTGATGACAACTGTTTTTGGATACTACGCTTCATCAAACTACCATAGTAATACTATCAATATACCACTGTACTGTGTATGAGGGTAAATATACACAATATCATTAACATTTGAAAGTTTTATGGCTGCATTCCATAACACGAGTGGCTTGAAGTGTTACTGTAATTCAAAACATGTCATTTTAAAATATTAACCAATTATTAAATGTAATTAAATAACCATCAAGCTATCACTAACTAATTTACTGTTTTAATAGGTTAGAAGGCAAATTAGAAGAAAATCTTTGAGCGATTAACATTTATCATTTACAATTTTGAGCTTGTGGTCAATGTTAATCAGCTAGCATTAAGCATCTTAGCTCCTAATTAGAACTTAGCATTTATTAACATTTAGGTAGCTAGCTAATTAGTGCTCTTATCTCAACACTCAGTTGTAATTGATACTTGTCCCTTGCTATTTAAATATGCACCTTTGCCATTGTATGTGTAATGTTGCTTAATTAAATATCTAGCCTAAATTAACTACAATATCCATTTTTTTCTAAATAAATAAATAGGCTTAAATATTGTGTATTATTACAAACTGGAAACAGACCTACTTGACTTAATCCATTATTCCTTAATATATGCAGATAAGAATGGCAACCAGTAGCATAAAGCTAGCAGAACAAAACCCAGAAAGAGCTTTACAGTGTTTCTGTGGAAAAACTAAGCTTATTTGTTCAAAACTGTGCTTTAAGCCACTGTAAGCTGCTATACAGCTCTGCAGGAAGATATCAAGCAGGACGAATGGAACATATACTTTAGATTTCATTTGTGTGTTTAAAATATTTTGCTAAGAATTAAAACGGCCAAAGAATGCGAGTTTCAGCAATTAAACATAAATTGCTAGTTAAATAGAAAAATAATCAAAAAGTTATATAGAAAACATTCAAAAGAGCAAAGAAAACCTTTCCAGCATATCACCAACATAAAGCTAAAATTTAGTAGTGTAGGCTATATGAATAAATATTTGAGCTCTGATAAATATATGAGCATCCAGTAATGTGCTGTATTTGCCCAACACACACAGATATTTTTACTTGAATTTCTCCTGTATTCAAGTAAAAATATCAAAGCATCCTAAAAACAAGCTATTTTTTCATGCTTTAAGCATAAACATCACAAAACTTGGATTTGTTTATACAATTTCAATTATATATTTATAATATACAAACCTGACCAATGATACACCCGCTGAGCAATGGTTACTCTGCACAACACCTTCAAGCACGCTAACATTTCATCTCCAAACACCTCATTCATCTTACAACCCTTCAAATATCCAATCGATACCTTCTGGCCAAACATGCACTCATAGGTCTTCATGTAGCCTACACAAAAGAGATAATGTTGTAAATAGAGCTAAAAGAAGGGCCGTCTGCCTCTCAAAGATCACATCAGAAAAGTCACATCAGACCAGACAAACGGCGGGCAAATCAATGCATTAGGAGCTCATCCTGACATACAGGTGCTTTGAAGTGAAATACATTTGATGTACGCTTAAAGGGTCACGGTGTAGCACCTTTGTTCCCAGGTAGGGTGCTATTCCCTCTTTCAAATCCAATTTTGGATCTTCCAAGGCCAAACTAAACCAGATTCTTTAAGCCATATTATACTTAAATAGTGATGACAACTGTTTTTGGATACTACGCTTCATCAAACTACCATAGTAATACTATCAATATACCACTGTACTGTGTATGAGGGTAAATATACACAATATCATTAACATTTGAAAGTTTTATGGCTGCATTCCATAACACGAGTGGCTTGAAGTGTTACTGTAATTCAAAACATGTCATTTTAAAATATTAACCAATTATTAAATGTAATTAAATAACCATCAAGCTATCACTAACTAATTTACTGTTTTAATAGGTTAGAAGGCAAATTAGAAGAAAATCTTTGAGCGATTAACATTTATCATTTACAATTTTGAGCTTGTGGTCAATGTTAATCAGCTAGCATTAAGCATCTTAGCTCCTAATTAGAACTTAGCATTTATTAACATTTAGGTAGCTAGCTAATTAGTGCTCTTATCTCAACACTCAGTTGTAATTGATACTTGTCCCTTGCTATTTAAATATGCACCTTTGCCATTGTATGTGTAATGTTGCTTAATTAAATATCTAGCCTAAATTAACTACAATATCCATTTTTTTCTAAATAAATAAATAGGCTTAAATATTGTGTATTATTACAAACTGGAAACAGACCTACTTGACTTAATCCATTATTCCTTAATATATGGAGATAAGAATGGCAACCAGTAGCATAAAGCTAGCAGAACAAAACCCAGAAAGAGCTTTACAGTGTTTCTGTGGAAAAACTAAGCTTATTTGTTCAAAACTGTGCTTTAAGCCACTGTAAGCTGCTATACAGCTCCGCAGGAAGATATCAAGCAGGACGAATGGAACATATACTTTAGATTTCATTTGTGTGTTTAAAATATTTTGCTAAGAATTAAAACGGCCAAAGAATGCAAGTTTCAGCAATTAAACAACATTCTGCACAAGGAAAATACTAGTTAAATAGAAAAATAATCAAAAAGTTATATAGAAAACATTCAAAAGAGCAAAGAAAACCTTTCCAGCATATCGCCAACATAAAGCTAAAATTTAGTAGTGTAGGCTATATGAATAAATATTTGAGCTCTGATAAATATATGAGCATCCAGTAATGTGCTGTATTTGCCCAACACACACAGATATTTTTACTTGAATTTCTCCTGTATTCAAGTAAAAATATCAAAGCATCCTAAAAACAAGCTATTTTTTCATGCTTTAAGCATAAACATCACTAAACTTGGATTTGTTTATACAATTTCAATTATATATTTATAATATATATATATAAATTAAGACAGTCTCTGAAAGTAAATGTTAATATGTTAAGCAGTCCTTAAGCACATTTTATTTCCATATTTTAACTTGGAAAAAAAATACAAAAAGTAGGTAATTATATTATATGGACAATACTAGCAAAAAAAAGTACTATATATAAGTTTGAGTTATTTTAGTACTTCACCCTAAACTAAATGAAAATGAGAAATGTTGTCTTGACAACTAGCTGAACTAATATTTTATCTTTTATATATTTTTTTTCAGTTAATATTTATTTTAAGTAATAAAAATTATTTTTTATGGTTTTAGCTGTAATTAACGATAATAACCTTGGTACGGAACAGATTCCAAAACTAATAGCTCTTAAGAGCCGTGAATCAGAACTAAAGAGCATGACTAGTGTAGTCTAATTAACCCTTGTGAGTTCTTTTAAGTGAATCAAAGCACACAGTACATTATAGTACATCTTTCCTGTTTCCTGTTCCATTCTGTTACCTGTCTATTTCTGAATGCAATACCAAGCACAATAAAGCCAGTTAATAGTTTCTTTTCCACCACACTACACCACCCATTCTCTCTGAGAGTAGGTTTAGATTCTTGTTATATCGGTTTATCGTGTTCTATCTTCATAGACGATTTAATTTCCTGCGTTGAAAATAAATAAATAACATTAATACCCAAATGACTTGTTTAATGGAATGTTTAATGACATTTCTTTTGGAATCCGGCGTGTATTTCAGCCTCAACGACGTGGGAAGGAAGCCAAAACAACAAAGACTTCGATTGCAACACACGGTCTCGAATTACAATCATCAAAACATTGACAAACAGCCAGTCATTCAGCGCTCTAGATGTGTGGGATTTTTTCAAGCGGATTTGTTCTGTTCAGTAAGGCTGGAGTACCGGGTAACAAAACCACCCAGGAAGATCTGTGTATATCAGATATGGCCCCACTCATAGTGAAAGACAGGAGCCCATCTCTCTTGAGAGCGGTGGCAGCATCTTGTCTCTCACGCTAACACATCACACCAAAGTCCAGCAAATCGGTCCATGTGTGCCAGTTGGCTTTTAGCCAGAGTGACTCTCCGATACGGGGTTAGAAGACAAATGGCCCCTTAACACTGCTGGCCATCTGAGGTGACCCAACTCGCCCATTATGATCCAGTACTCGAGAACACAAAGAGCCTTTGTTCAGTAGTCACAATAATCACTCAGTATGGTTTCAAAGTCAAAGAAAACAAAAACAGCAATATGATCTTTCGGAACGAAGTATGATTGGGAAATGGCAACTGGTTCTGAATAAAGTCACTTAAAAAAAAAACTCTGCAATACTGTTTCTGAATGTACAACTTAAAACATAGTGCGACCAGTGTAGTCTGATTTTTATAGAACAAATTACTCTGAGACGGTTGTTCTAAATCAATCAAAAATGCACAGCACGACTAGAGTAGCCCGATTCCCAAACAAATGACTCTAATGAGGCGCTTCTTTTGAAGTGAATCAAAAAAGCATGACTAGTGTAGTCCAATTCCTGAACAAATGACTCTTATGAGATGGTTCTTCTAAATGACTCAAAAACACACAGCGCAACCAGTGTAGTCCAATTCCCAAATGAGTGACTTATATGAGCCATTTCTTTTAAGTGAATCAAAAACAAAACATGACTATTGTAGTCCAATTCCTGAACAAATGACTCTTATGAGTTGGTTCTTTGTGAATCAACACATATATGTTGCAAGCAGTGCTGTCCAACCTTTTCTTAAACGAATGACTCTCACAAGCCAGTTCTTTTAAATGGCTCAAAAACAAAGCAATGTAGTCCGATTCCTAAATGAATGACTCTTATGAGCTGTTTCTTTTTAGTGAATCAAAAACAAAACATGACTGATGTAACCCTATTCCCAAACGAATGACTCTTCCGAGTAGGTTCTCTGAAGTGAATCAACACGTCACAGACAGTGTTGTCCAACTTTTTCTCAAACAAATGACTCTTAAAAGCCAGATTTTCTAATTGACTCAAAACCATACAGTGCAGTTACCAGTTTAATCCAATTGCCAAATGATTGACTCTTAAGAGCCATTTCTTTTTAAGTGAATCAAAAACAAAGCATGGCTAGTACAGTCCAATTCCCAAACAAATGACTCTTATGAGTTGTTTCCTTGTGAATAAACACACGTTGCAAGTGGTGTTGTCCAACATCAAACAAATGACTCTTGACAAATGAAGAGCCAGTTTGAGTCAAAACAATACAAATACAATCACATACATCAGCAAAGGTCAAACTGTAATTCGATTTATTTATTATGTTGTTGAAATAAAGTTGCCAGTCAAATGGCAAAGTGTTAATTTTGGATTTAAAGTAAATATTATCACATACTTTGTTGATATCTATTAATATTTTTGATATACTGAATAAATACAAAGAATATCGGGTACAATAGTATGTACGTTTCAGCCTTATTGACTCTAAATGAGAGAAGACAGCCCAATTATGATAAAACTACTGTAAAATGGCATTAAGGTCACACTCTTACAAACTCAAAGTGTGTGCATGAGTGTCGAGCATTCACACACTTAAAGTGTGAGGTATTTCTTTAGGATGAAGTGTGGTTCAATAATAAGGATCAATGTAAATGCTCTGGGACGCATCACAATGAAACGTTCCTCCTCAGCGGACTGACACTAAGAGCTACAAATCTCATTCATCCACAGTACGAGTCTTCTGGACTCTCTTTAAATCCTGAGAACAAAGTACGGGGTCAGATCACAGACACATTAATGTTAGCATGTACACTTTACCATGAAATATTGCTTCAAACACAACACTATAAGGTCATAATCGGCCTCAGATCGGATAAAACCTAAAGGAGCCCGAGCTGTTATGCTGTTTTGACATCGTAAGGCACTTGGCAGCATGTGTGCGCAGGAGGACGTCCAAGAACTGTGACATAACAGTTCAGGCGAACTGGAGAAGAGGATTAGCTAAACGCTAACAATTAAAGGCGTTTAGCTGGCATGCTAAGCACACAGGTGAAAGAGTTTGCTTGTTTGTCTTGACTTCTGCTGCCAGGGTGCACAAACCGTGACATTTGCTAAGCCTCGCTGACGGTGTTCGGCTGCTTTGGAGTCAAACAGACATTCCCTTACAACTCTTCAGCAAACAGCTTTATCTGAGACGCTGGACTAGCATTCACAAATACAAATGAAGCACACAAAGTAAGGGACAGAAAACACAAGGTCTTCTAGTAAAAGACACTGTTTACACTACATTTTTCAGCCTGGAGTTTTCAAAATAATCCAATTCACGTACACACAAGTCTGAAAGCAATTCCTTCACACAAGTCCGAAATACTGTACTTTACTGTATACAAAATATTGTACTGTAAAGAAATAGATGATGCCAAGTAAATTGTTTATTGTTTAGATACCAAAAAGTACCTATAGATACAGTTCACTGCAGTTTCCAGCTGAAATAAACACTAGTGGCAGTAAAACACCAACAACATTTATTCCTTTTCACACAAATTATGATTACAGGAGCAGATTATCGATTAATAAAGATTTATTTTCACGTGATTTCTTGGCAAGTACTGTTATATGACCTCGAAAAACACAAACTAATACAAAACTGTAAACTTGCTCGGTAGCTCACCCGGTACAGCAACACTTGCGATGTGGGTACAAGTCCTGTGAAACACAAGTCACGATAAAAGAGCTAAAAGACTTGGAGAAGCCAGATAAAATTATATGGTTGCATCAGCAAATGCTTTTCATCTCACTTAAAACTATCAAATTTAGGGTCGAGTTTAGTGTACATTATTTTCAAACTTGATGAATCATTCATCTTTAAGTGCCACTCACCAGACACTGCCGAACTGCCACGATACGTACAACAACAACTAACCTAACAAAACATTGCCAGATTCACGTTAATGTTTTGGATAAAACTGAATGCACTTTTAGCACCATTCCCGACAGTGTTTTGCGAAATGTGCAAGAAGCAACGTAATATAATTTTGCAGAAATGTCGACAAAGGCACATTTTTCCAATAAGCCTGGGGTTGAAAAAATTGGATGTGAATGACAATCCATAAACTACTTTTAGTCCAAAATAACGTATTGCAATGTCATTTTTATTAAAATTGTTTTAGAACATGTCAGTTCTGTATCAACTCCTTCACACCGAGTTTGAAATATCGTACTGTGATTATTTGCAATATGTATATATATATATATATATATATATATATATATGTATATATATATATATATTAGGGCTGGGTAAAAAAATATAGATATCTCGATTTCAATCGATTCTCATTTTTACGAAACGATATTGATTCTTAAATCCCAAGAATCGATTAGTCTAGCCTGTCAGTTAATGGAAGGAACACTGAAGCGCACTTCCCATCCAATAAAGCGCAATAAGCATTGTGCGTTGGCACTTTTTTTATTTTTTGGATGCTGAAAAAAAAATTGGCCTCAATTTAATTAAAACAAGGGAACTACTACTCTATACTAACTAATAAAACTTTATGGAAACACTCTTAATTTGTGACCTCAGTGTCTATTTTTGCTCCATATACAGTATTTAAGATGTTAGGTTGATTTTCATTAAGTGTTCAGCTTTTGGAAAAACTTGAACCATTCAATAGCATTTATTGAGGATGAGGAAGTTGCAACAAATAATTTGTGAATAGTTTAAATAGAAAATTGCGAAAAAGAAATAGAAAAAAAATGTATTTTTGTATTGTGTGTTATATTCTTGTAGAGTTTGGCTTTAGACTTGTATGATCATTCTTTCAAAATACTTGAGAGACAGAGAGAAAGAGAAAGAGAAAGATGAAGTATATCCACTTCAACAAAATTCAAGCTTGAACAGAAAATACACACACATTATTCATTGTTTTTGATCTTGAGGTCCAGACAGTCCATTAAAAACACCACCTTAATTTTTGGGTTATAGAAGCCTTACAAAAATCTATTAAATTGACCAGTTAAAGGTTAACGGCCGCAAAGAGTCTATGGCCTTAATAATGTACATATCTCTACAAACATATATTACTGCTGGTGAATAATAAATGGATGCAAGCCCTGCTCTTTACCCACATCTCTGAATGTTCTATCTGAACACAGTGGGGAACCAAAATCGGCAGTTTTGGGCCACAATCCAACCATCCTGAACAACTTGAATACGTCTCATGAAGCTTTTTATCGATAGCTTATCCACAACTGGTTAGAAAATAATCCTACTCTGGCCAACACACAGCCAAGTGTTTAGAGATGAAGGTGAGCATCATGTGTGATAATTTGATCGCTTTCTCGCATGCCTGTTGCCGCTTGCCTCTCGCAGTCCCACTGGACTGGCGTGAGACCGGGGAAAACAAACTTTGTGTTGGACCCAAGAGAGGCAGCGGAAGACATTTCCAGACTGGTGTCCTCCATCCACTCAGAGCTGAGAGCTTAAACCTGTGGAGCTGACAGCCGGGAGAATCGGACTCAAGCGCTGTCACTTCCTGTGATTAACCACCGCTGAGTCAGAGGGGCCGCTCACCGCCGAGCAGCCAGCATCTCTAACGCAAGGATCAAACGCAGTAATAAAGCACCGACCCTTCTGCAACCATGCACTGCATCTGGCACCAGCTCAAGGGTGACATGATACTCATTTTGCTGAGTATCAGAAAAATAAGAATAGGAACGCTGAGAATAAGACAGAAAAAGATAAAATTGCAATTCATAGAGACAGTGATTATTTTATTTTATAACTGTTATTTTTATAACTTTTATTTTAATTTTAAACTTTTATATAGTTTTATTTTAGTATGATGTATATACTATTAGTTTTATTCATATAATTGTGCTTTTATATTTTCAATTTTCATTTCATTTTAAATTTATTTTTCTTTTAATTTTGTGTTTGTCATGTTTGTTTATTTATTGATTAAATATTACTATTTAGGTTGAATCTATTTCAGCTTTAGTTTTAGTTTAGATTTTCCAGTTTGTAACTTTGTAAAGTTTATTTGTAACTGCTTAAACTTAAACAAATTTTTACTTAACTGCCATTTCATTTTAATTTTCATTTCACTTAGTTGCAACATTTCTCATTTTAATTTACTTTACAATGAACAAATAATATACTATAATAATAATATTAATAAGTATTATTATTATTATTATTATTATGGTGTAACCCTAAGACAATTTCATGATTGTATATAAACAAAGAATATTGGGATAAATTGGATAACTCTTTTATAGCGAGCATTTTATGCTTTCTAAATAACACACTTAATATATATATATATATATATTCATATTTGTATGTAGATAGATAGATAGATAGATAGATAGATAGATAGATAGATAGATAGATAGATAGATAGATAGATAGATAGATAGATAGATAGATAGATAGATAGTCTTATGTATAAAAATATATTTTTTAAATGTTGTACAAGTGTATTCAAGGTGTAATAGAAATACATCATACTTTTTACTTGGTGGTTACACCATCTGACACCACTGAATCATTCATTCAAATTTGTTGTTGAGAATTGTGTATTTTGTCCAAAGACTGCATTTCTAACAACTTGTGTTTTGAACAATATTTTTCCCTGGAAGAATCTACATTGGAACATTCCAAAATGATCCATTGTAGTAGGAAATATGGCTTTTGTCACGCTGTTCAAGTAAAATATTCTCTTTATAGAGGTCACTTCATTTACAGAGGCTGCCACAACTTAATCAGGCCATGCACACAGCATCCATTGTAACCTAGTTTGAGATATAATCCACGTAAACTGCACTCTTCCCACTGGGAGATGAAAGGAAGAGACAAATAGCTGCCCTAGGGTTAGAGCCGTGTGTGAGCCAGGGGTCTGTGCAAAAAAAAGTGTATTTCTTTACATGAATGAAAGTCAATACAAAACCAATTTTACTTTTGTAATGCATTTACATCATTTTCTCACCCCCATGTCTTTCCAAACCTGCATTTTTTTACAGAACACAAAAGAAGATTGAATGTTTCAGCTGTTTTTTTTTCTACAGAATGAAAGTCAATAGGGTCCAAAAGTTTCAAACTGCAAAAAGGACATAAATGTAGCATTAAAGTAATCCATACAACCTCAGTGGTTTTCTGAAGACTAAACATAGCTAAATTTAAGCACCACAACAATGACATCAAAACTCACTGGTGCTACATCACATGACACACAAGACCCATTGAGGTTTGATGTTACTGATGTGTACTCCACCTTTAGTATGTCCTTTTCTGAGCTTGTAATTTTTGGATCCCATTGACTTCCATTGTTTGGACAAAAACAGCTGAAACATTCTTCAAATGTTTTTTTGTCTTCCGCAGAAGAAATACAATCATATGAGTTTAGGATCCAAGATGAGGGTGAGTAAATGAAGTCAGGATTTAAATTGTTGGGTGAACTACCCTAAAAAAAACAGGTTTTCCAGGTGGAGTTTGATAGTAACAACCCACAGACAGCAGGTGTAAGCTGAAGTCCCTAAAACATACAGCTCGCTGGAGAATCGCTGAGTGGGTTTATGTCAGATCCGGCCTTGAGGCCTGAATACACAAAGGCTGTCAAAGGAAAAGAATAAAGAGACAGATCTATTCTCTTATGCTTCTCCTGGGCAGCCTCATTAGTATCTGCCCTGCCACTGAGTGCATGCAGCGGAGGAGATAGGCGTTGTCCAGGGAACAGATGAACGGTGAGAGATACGGACTGACATTTGCAAGAGAGAAAAGGCAGGATTAGTGCGATGGGAATAGAGCCAGAGAGAGATTAAACCGACATGGGCGCATGGGGTTGGGGAGGGAGGTGTTTTAGCTAGTTGGCCTCGAGTCAGGTCAGCCAAGAGGTCATGAACTTTAACTTCTCTTGTGCTCTGTTACAAATTAGTCCTGCTGAAGACATTGAAACTTTTTAGTGCTCAGTAAATGGGGTCAGACATGATTTCATGTCTGCTTCTTTACCTACTCTCTGAAATCGATAGTTCACTCAAAAATGAAGGTTCTTATAAAGAACAAACTTTGTCTGCTGCTTTACTCTCTGAAAAGGAAAGTTCACCCAAAAAAAAGTTATGTCATTATGTACTCATTCTAATGTAATTTCAGACCATTTATTTCTTCTAAAGACCAAATTACAAACCAAATTTAGAACATTATTTGCTGTAAATCCAATCTGATGGCAATTTGTAACTATTTTCAGAAGTCTGAAAGAGCTTTATTGCCAGATATGTTTACACACACAAGGAATTTGTCTTGACGACAGGAGCTTCCAGTGCAGAGGAAAGTACAGACATACATAGTTACATACATAATTACACAGTAGAGATTAAATATAACGCTAATATAAGAAAAATGATCTTTTAAGATCTAAACGATCTTTAAAGATCTTGGAGGTTGGGCAGGGGGGAATCAATAATCTTCTCAGCATTCCTGAATGTCCGTTGTAGTCTCTCGATGTCTGATTTGGTAGCTAAACCTATTTTATTTTATTAAATTCTACTTTATCTATATTTATCTTTTTTTTTTAAAAAAAACACTAGCTTTCTATTTCTTCTATTCTATCTACTTGTTTTTCTTTGTTTTTGTGTGTGTGTATATATGTGTGTGTGTACTATTTATATATATATATATAAACACCTTGCTACGTGTACTGCGTTAGACTAACCGAGACTTGTCATTTGCACTTATATATTGTTGCTCTTTTGTTAGTTTTGACTGCTTTTATTGTCCTCATTTGTAAGTCGCTTTGGATAAAAGCGTCTGCTAAATGACTAAATGTAAAAATGTAAATGTAAACCAAAGATAGATAGATAGATAGATAGATAGATAGATAGATAGATAGATAGATAGATAGATAGATAGATAGTCTTATGTATAAAAATATATTTTTTAAATGTTGTACAAGTGTATTCAAGGTGTAATAGAAATACATCATACTTTTTACTTGGTGGTTACACCATCTGACACCACTGAATCATTCATTCAAATTTGTTGTTGAGAATTGTGTATTTTGTCCAAAGACTGCATTTCTAACAACTTGTGTTTTGAACAATATTTTTCCCTGGAAGAATCTACATTGGAACATTCCAAAATGATCCATTGTAGTAGGAAATATGGCTTTTGTCACGCTGTTCAAGTAAAATATTCTCTTTATAGAGGTCACTTCATTTACAGAGGCTGCCACAACTTAATCAGGCCATGCACACAGCATCCATTGTAACCTAGTTTGAGATATAATCCACGTAAACTGCACTCTTCCCACTGGGAGATGAAAGGAAGAGACAAATAGCTGCCCTAGGGTTAGAGCCGTGTGTGAGCCAGGGGTCTGTGCAAAAAAAAGTGTATTTCTTTACATGAATGAAAGTCAATACAAAACCAATTTTACTTTTGTAATGCATTTACATCATTTTCTCACCCCCATGTCTTTCCAAACCTGCATTTTTTTACAGAACACAAAAGAAGATTGAATGTTTCAGCTGTTTTTTTTTCTACAGAATGAAAGTCAATAGGGTCCAAAAGTTTCAAACTGCAAAAAGGACATAAATGTAGCATTAAAGTAATCCATACAACCTCAGTGGTTTTCTGAAGACTAAACATAGCTAAATTTAAGCACCACAACAATGACATCAAAACTCACTGGTGCTACATCACATGACACACAAGACCCATTGAGGTTTGATGTTACTGATGTGTACTCCACCTTTAGTATGTCCTTTTCTGAGCTTGTAATTTTTGGATCCCATTGACTTCCATTGTTTGGACAAAAACAGCTGAAACATTCTTCAAATGTTTTTTTGTCTTCCGCAGAAGAAATACAATCATATGAGTTTAGGATCCAAGATGAGGGTGAGTAAATGAAGTCAGGATTTAAATTGTTGGGTGAACTACCCTAAAAAAAACAGGTTTTCCAGGTGGAGTTTGATAGTAACAACCCACAGACAGCAGGTGTAAGCTGAAGTCCCTAAAACATACAGCTCGCTGGAGAATCGCTGAGTGGGTTTATGTCAGATCCGGCCTTGAGGCCTGAATACACAAAGGCTGTCAAAGGAAAAGAATAAAGAGACAGATCTATTCTCTTATGCTTCTCCTGGGCAGCCTCATTAGTAACTGCCCTGCCACTGAATACATGCAGCGGAGGAAATAGGCATTGTCCAGGGAACAGATGAACAGTGAGAGATACGGACTGACATTTGCGAGAGAGAAAAGGCAGGATTAGTGAGATGGGAATAGAGCCAGAGAGAGATTAAACCGACATGGGCGCATGGGGTTGGGGAGGGAGGTGTTTTAGCTAGTTGGCCTCGAGTCAGGTCAGCCAAGAGGTCATGAACTTTAACTTCTCTTGTGCTCTGTTACAAATTAGTCCTGCTGAAGACATTGAAACTTTTTAGTGCTCAGTAAATGGGGTCAGACATGATTTCATGTCTGCTTCTTTACCTACTCTCTGAAATCGATAGTTCACTCAAAAATGAAGGTTCTTATAAAGAACAAACTTTGTCTGCTGCTTTACTCTCTGAAAAGGAAAGTTCACCCAAAAAAAAGTTATGTCATTATGTACTCATTCTAATGTAATTTCAGACCATTTATTTCTTCTAAAGACCAAATTACAAACCAAATTTAGAACATTATTTGCTGTAAATCCAATCTGATGGCAATTTGTAACTATTTTCAGAAGTCTGAAAGAGCTTTATTGCCAGATATGTTTACACACACAAGGAATTTGTCTTGACGACAGGAGCTTCCAGTGCAGAGGAAAGTACAGACATACATAGTTACATACATAATTACACAGTAGAGATTAAATATAACGCTAATATAAGAAAAATGATCTTTTAAGATCTAAACGATCTTTAAAGATCTTGGAGGTTGGGCAGGGGGGAATCAATAATCTTCTCAGCATTCCTGAATGTCCGTTGTAGTCTCTCGATGTCTGATTTGGTAGCTAAACCTATTTTATTTTATTAAATTCTACTTTATCTATATTTATCTTTTTTTTTTAAAAAAAACACTAGCTTTCTATTTCTTCTATTCTATCTACTTGTTTTTCTTTGTTTTTGTGTGTGTGTATATATGTGTGTGTGTACTATTTATATATATATATATAAACACCTTGCTACGTGTACTGCGTTAGACTAACCGAGACTTGTCATTTGCACTTATATATTGTTGCTCTTTTGTTAGTTTTGACTGCTTTTATTGTCCTCATTTGTAAGTCGCTTTGGATAAAAGCGTCTGCTAAATGACTAAATGTAAAAATGTAAATGTAAACCAAACCAGACAGTTATGGATGAACACAGGACAGACTCAATGATGGGATTTCGGCAGCTCCTGTGGCAGGTTGAATTTCCTCAGTTGGTGAAGGAAGTACAACCTCTGCTGGGCCTTTTTAGCAATGGAGTCTATGTGAATGTTCAGGTCCTGAGAAATGGTAGTGCCCAGGAACCTGAATGGCTCTACTGCAGCCACAGTGCTGTTCATGTTGGTGAGGAGGGGGGTGCAGGGGGATTCCTCATGAAGTCCACTATCATCTTGACTGTTTAGAGCGTTTTGAGCTCCAGATTGTTATGACTGCACCAGACAGCCAGCTCTTTAACCTCCTGTCTGTAAGCAGACTCATCTCTGTTGTGTATTAGGCCAATGATGGTTGTGTCATCTGCAAATTTCAGGAGCTTGACAGAGGGATCATTTGCAGTGCATTCGTTCGTATACCTGGAGAACAGCAGTGTGGAGAGCACACATCCCTGAGGAGCACCAGTGCTGATCGTGAGAGTCTTGGATGTGAGTTTACCCAGCCTCACTAGCTGCTGCCTGTCTGTCAGGAAGCTGGTGATCCTGAGAGATGGAGGTGGGCACGGAGAGCTGGGACAGTTTGTCTGAGAGAAAGTCAGGCATGATCGAACTGAAGTCTACAAACAAGATCCTAGCGCAAGTCCCAGGTCTATCGAGATGTTGCAGAATATATTGCAGTCTCATGTTGACTGCATCATCCACAGACCTGTTTGCTCTGTACACAAACTGAAGAGGATCCAGTAAGGGCCCAGTGATAGGCCAACACCAGTCTCTCAAATGACTTCATGACCACAGATGTGAGAGCAACAGGTCTGTAGTCGTTAAGTCCAGTGATTTTGGTTTTTTTGGGGACTGGAAAGATAGTGGATCATTTGAAGCAGCAGGGAACTTCACACAGCTCCAGTGATCTGTTTAAGATCTGTGTGAAGATGGGGGCCAGTTGGTCAGCACAGACTTTTAAACGGGCAGGTGAAACATTGTCTGAGCCTGAAGCTTTCTTAGTCTTCTCTTTTCTGAAGACCCGGTTCACGTCCTGTACACAGACCTTAAAGGTCTCTTCACTTCCAAAATAAAAATTTCCTGATAATTTACTCACCCCCATGTCATTCAAGATGTTCATGTCTTTCTTTCTTCACAAAAAAATGGACCATATAATGGACTTCAATGGTGGCCAACAGGCTGAAGGTCCAAATAGCAGTTTCAGTGCAGCTTCAAAGGGCTATACACGATCCCAGCCGAGGAATAAGGGTCTTATCTAACAAAACGATTGGGCATTTTCTTAAAAAATATATAAAATAATATACTTTTTAAACCACAAGTGCTAGTCTCTGGTAAAACTTGTAACAGGCCGTCTGTCCGCAGTGCCCAGCTACGTCGTGTTGTACTTGTAAGAATTGTTCTTGAAATGCCGAAAAATTCGTTTTCTCTGATGCACTAACACTGCAGCAGCACTTCTTCTTCGTCATCTCGTCTGATGCACTCACTCAACCAAGCGTTCTAACCACAACCTCGCCCCCCCAAACCATTCAAATTTCTGTAGGCAGGGAATTATTTTTAATGATATTCTAATGGGCCGCTTTGTGATTTCACAAAGCCCAGAAAACAAACGCTGTACTTTGTTGTACAAGTAGGATGATTGGTCGGTGTAGTATTTGTCCCGCACCTCCTCCATTGATTGGACAGCTGGGTAAAAAGTTACAGTGACTGACAAGCGCTGCGTTTTACCCAAAGCTAAACAGTTTATCAACTCTCAGCTACAAGAAAAAAATTTAAAAACCAGAACAAACGAACTTGTAAAATATTATAATGCAGTGCATCAAATTCAGTGTCATCAGTTTGCCAAAATGAACACAGAAGAACGTTTTACGCACCATTTATATAAAAATAATGAGTTTTTTTTTTACTTTAAACCGCATAAACACATTTCATTACACCAAATACACAAAATAATGTTCTTTTTAGCAGCATCATATGACCCCTTTAATGAATTATGGGCAGATGGGCAGACACACGGCATCACATGGCAAATGGCAAGTATTACAACATCACAATTCTTGACTCAATTTAACTTTATTGCATTACTTGGGGAGTCCCTAGCAATTGCAACAAAGTCAGGCATAATTGCTTAAATTATTTTTTGTTTTCATGGTTACATTCAGGCATTCAGGATTTGAAAATGATTCGGTTCATAATCAGCATAACAGGGCACTACTATACTTGAGTGGACTGAAAACTCTAGAGATCAGTGTATGATAGGAAGCAGGTTTTCTTCAAGTCAGTGTGAAGGCTTCCAGGAATAGCCCGTTCCCATGAGTGATTGGAGTACAAGCGTGGTGCACTTCCCCTGGGGTGCAAATACCAGCTGCCAGAACCTCCAGTCAGTCCCTGTGAGCCAAACCCAGACCCGAGCAGCAGCCCAGGAAGAAAGTGCTCTCCGGGGATGGGCCAAAACAGCTTCCCTACTTTTATAATCATCTCAAACCCACTCCCACCTGAAGCCAGACCCACAGAAGATGGCAATTGAGCTGTGGGACTGTTTCCAAATCTGTATCTGTATCACCAGGAAAGAATAAAATCATTGGAATCAAAATATATTCTTAACTCCAACAGTAAGAGTATTGTGGAAGTGTATACAGATGCAGTAAGCATCTATCTAGCCAAGTCAACATGAAACGGCACTCCAATCTCATCTGTATTTTTCAATCTATAATTTCACGTATCATTTTCTTCTTTTTAAAGGTTATTTGGTAGTATGTATACCCTTTATTACATTACAGTTAAATAAATGTAAATTATTTTTCAATTATTGATTTAAATTATTTCCTCATATTATCGCTACCCTTCCTTACTGAGGAAAAGTCCAATTTAATTCATGCCGCTGTGGAGAGATCAGAGCTTTTTTAATGTTAATACCAATGACAGTGGGAATTATAAGAGATTAAGATTCCTCGCTTCAGCAGTACTTAAAAAAGATCCAGAAGCTTTGCTAATTCATGTTAAGGATGAAAAATTTCACACTGAATAACACCACTGCATCTTATACTCATAAGTGACTAGTCATCTAGATTCCCTAACCTTGAAATCCATATTAATCTTCTACGATAGTTTTAGTGGGTGCACCAGTCAGTATCGAAATAAAGTTGGGAACGATACACTAAGCACTTTTTGAAGATAAACTATTCACCGAATGTGTCTAAGTCTGTAAGGATAGAGACATCAAATCTGAAAGATATTCAGAGTTTAATCTGTAGCACAGAGGTCTATTTTTGAGGTAATATTTCAGGTAAACACACACCTAAAATGACTGATGATGGGTCACTTCTCATGTTGTTTAGGCGGTCTCTTCTTGTCTAAGTGGGTGATTCTAGGCTGTAATAACCTGCAAAGTGGACCAGATTGGATGAACTTCCCCTAGGGTAAAAAATACCAGCTACCAGAACCTCCAGTTGGCCCCTGGGAACCAAGTCCCGATCCAAGTAGCAGCCTAGGAATAAAGTGCTCTCCAGGAACTGGCCAAAGCCTAAATAGTGATGAGCAATTGGCTGCTCATGATGATATCATCTGAAAAGGAAAGTTGTTTTAAAGGCGCCGCAAGTTTTTACAAGACAAACATTGTTTTTCTTCAAATATAACCAGCAGTGCTGCCCTTCAAAACTGCAAAAGGATTACATTTAGAGGTTGTCACTTATCTTGGACCAGGTGTCTACAAGTAGAACAACCTAGATGACAATATGATTAAATCTGAACAGCGTTTGCACTTATCAAACAAGAGGTTAGGGAGTTGAAAATATTGAGTTTTCCAAACAAATTAGGATTTGGACAAACAACCCTGCCTATATAAACAAATAGAGATATTCATAGATTAATTCAGGCTTTGAAACACAGTTTCTGGCCATGTTTGTCCAGACATATGGGAACACGGGATAAAATATAATTATGTTTGGACACAGAAAACATATTGAGCACCATTTAAATCTGAAAGCATAACTGTTTGTCCAGTGGCCAAAATGACAGCGAATAAATTTACACAATTACAAGCAGATATGAAAAGCTCTGGAATGCAAATGTAAATATGTGAGTCAGGAGTGAATATGTAGACACAGACAGACACATTATGAAATCCACCAGCGTTTGCTAGAGATTATCCCTGCAGTAGGCCATCGGGAGCCAGGGCTTCTGGGGGTTTGAGGGGAACAGACAAAGTCTGAGATCTCCATAAAGCCGCAGACCAGAGCAGATATTAGGAAAAGGGTTAGTGAAGGTGAAAGATTAGTGAAAGGCCATACATATTAAAGTGCTTCTATTATGACATTTTTTTGTTATAAAGTTATAAGATGTGATAGCAGCATTTTTATCATTGTTATAGATATCATTGTTATAATTTATTTAGGTGCCTGTGTGGGAACTGTATCAGAATGCCAAGGGAAGGTGAAAACAGATAGTAATATATTATTAATATAGTATTAATATAGAGAAGCAGTCGTCAGTAAAATGACGGAAAAAAAAAAAAGACTGGGATTGTACTGCTGTAGTATCGTTGAAAAAAAATTAATGTCAATCACTGATTCTTTGCAGCCTCATCATTCAGAAGTGAAAATAAAACGAATTTACTTTGTAAAGTAGGAAAACAGCGTCTTCTCGACATGATGTTAACCACACGGAAATGCTACAGTATTTGAGGGCGGGTCAAGTTGTTTGTGGCTGGCCAGCATAGAACATAGACTGGCATTATGCAAATGTATTACCCCGTGACGTGTAGGCATCACGGAAGTGGGTTTCGAATTAATGACGACTCATTAGGTGATTCATAATCAATTATTTTTTCTTTTTTTTCACTTTCACAAATTCGCAGATAGTTTACATTCACAAACAGCTACATTACTCGCTGCATGAAAGGCAATATTCTAAAAGGCACGACAGGGAAACTTAAAAAAAAAAAACTAAATTAACACAATATATCCCTAGTATCTGTAAGCTTTGTTTGGGTTTGAGCACACTGATTAATACTTAAACACATACCAATAATTCATGATATTCTTAGAGCAAACAAATAGAAATAAAGAAACATTCAAAAATATATTACAAAAAATGTATTGAAGGAAAATACAAATGTAATATGAAGTTATTGGATGTTAAAATGGAAAGGTGGAGGACAAATAACACATTTAACCAATCCTTAATAAATACAACATTGCCAATAATAGTAAGAACGAGAATACTCATGTGAACACAAAGTTACAATCTTCATTGAAGGCATTAAAAGCTGCTAAAATAAGAGATTATACATATTAGTAATTACAGCTCTCAGTGAAAAAAAAATGAATGTGGCACAATAGTGAAGACACTTCAACTTGTGAAGCCTCATTCAGAGCAGTAAACTAGCAACCAGAACCTGAAGCACACTACACACTCAAAAATAAATAAATACTGCAATAGCACTTACTGATGCCCATGAGGGCCTTTACATAAAATAGAGCATGTATTTACAGTTCAAAGGTTTTATCTACTCATGTGAACACAAAGTTACAATCTTCATTGAAGGCATTAAAAGCTGCTAAAATAAGAGATTATACATATTAGTAATTACAGCTCTCAGTGAAAAAAAAAATGAATGTGGCACAATAGTGAAGACACTTCAACTTGTGAAGCCTCATTCAGAGCAGTAAACTAGCAACCAGAACCTGAAGCACACTACACACTCAAAAATAAATAAATACTGCAATAGCACTTACTGATGCCCATGAGGGCCTTTACATAAAATAGAGCATGTATTTACAGTTCAAAGGTTTTATGAATTTTTCGTAATTGCAACTATATCTCGTAATTGATTTTATATTTTGTTGAAACTTTATCACATAACTGAACCTTTAATTCTTACAATTGAACCTTTAAGTCTTTAAATTAACTTTTTTTTAAATTAATTTTATCTTTAAAACCTTTAAATTAGGATATAATTTAAATAACTGAATTACATCATTTTGAATTTTGAGTAAATAACTTGTAAAATAAATGTATAATCATTACTTTAATCTCAAAGATACCAAATATTGGCAATTAGACAGCCAATATTTCAGTCTAACACTACTGACAACCTTACGTGTTAGTTGGGCTACAGTTAGCAGGCTAACGTTCCCTGAAAAAGCACATTGCCAAACTCATTCTCCTCACCATAATCTTCATCATCACCATCATCATCATCGCCATTGGCTCCCATAGAGGTTTATTTGGGAGAGAACTGGCAACGTGAGCTCTCAGTGAAATCAGTTTCTGCCTTTGCCCCAAGGCTTGCCAATTCTTGCCTGTGGAGTTTGGATGTGATTTCCCAAAGGGTCTTGCGAAACATGCCCTGTCTCATCAGTGAATTAGCACACACTCTCTTGATGCGTCTTTCTCCTGATGAGGTGTATGCTTCTGAATGGCTTTTAAGAGGAGAAAAAAAAAACAGGGACCAGTGGGTACGTCAAGTCTTGAGAATCGGCAGAACTAATATAGTGTGTGTGTGTGTGTGTATGTGTGTGTGTGTGTGTGTGTGTGTGTGTATTTTTGTGACATATGGGGACACAAATTTGTATAATGACATGGGTAT
>NW_015505819.1:383465-394162 GCF_001515645.1 Sinocyclocheilus grahami
GAGAGAGAGAGAGAGAGAGAAACCCATAAAAGACTGCGAGACTGTTGCATATGATGATCTGAAGAGGCTCTCAGTAATCTTATATAAATCAAATTTAATCTTGCTAGCACTCACAGCCAACATAAAGCAATCAAAGGAAAATGCATTTTATCAGCAGATGTGTTGATACAGCACAAGTGGGAGTCATAGTGATATCTCAGGGTGATATTAGCCTGTTTGAACCCTTCAACTGTTCATTTCAATTGTTAGAATTAAACAGACTGCTACTGTACCTTTAAGACTTTTATATGTAAATGAACTCCAATCTCAAAGCATGTGAAATCCATCATTAATACTGTGGCAATTTCTTAATTACTCAAATCTGCTTATGTGCTAAAGTGCTCCAGTTGGATGGTTGTAAGGATATTGCTACAGTGGGTGGTTACTAAGGTGTTCTGAGTGGTTGCTATGGAAGCCTAATTTTCTCTAAAAAGTTTATTTCTTGCATATTCAACTGTATTTCTTGCAATTGCAACTTTATTTCTCAGAATTTCAACTACTGTACATCTCGTAGTTTTGACTTTATATTTTGCCACTGTGACTTTGTCACATAATTAAATCTTTAAGTCTAGCAAGTGACTAGCAATTTCGCCTTTATTTTTTCAGTATTGCCACTTTACATCTCCCAAATGCAACTTTGTTTCTCAGAATTGCAACAGTTTCTTGTAACTGCAACTCTATGTCTCATGTTCTCAACCTTAATTCTTGCTATTGCAGCTTTATTTCGGTCATGACAACTCTCTGAGGGATTGGCATGGTAATGTACATGACAATGTTAATGTATTTGGTCTTGGAGGAAAAGATCTGCTGCTGCTGCTGCTGCGGCAGAGCAAGTACCGAGACTTGCTACTGTTAATACATCCACAACATGCTGCTGTGAGCATGTAAGAAATATTGCTGCTGCAAATATAACATATATGAAATAACCCCTATATAGCATACATGAATCACCTCGCAGCAGATCTATACAGGTGGAGCTGGGGAAGATGGAGGGTTTCTGAAGCAAGCTGCAACTGCTACGGCAAGCACTAGTCATACTGTATATTTGAATGTTGAGCAGCGAGCTCATTGACTACTGATACGGGAGAGAACCAATCAGCTGTGCCATGTGATAATGATGTCATTAGGTCAGATTGAGTTAGACCTATCGGACTGCGCCATCTAGAGTTTCATGCCAGAACTCTGTATTTCTCATAATTGCAACTATATTTCACAGCTGTGACATTATGCTTGTTATTCAAAACAATAATGGTGGATACATTAGCAGAGTTCTAACGTGACTAACTGATGAAACAATACAGTTTGAAAAACAAAATATGTCCACTGTAATGTCTGAAGAACGACAGACAAAAGACGGAGCGAATTATTATATAATAATTATAACGCAGAACAGCTGTATCACATGCGCACCAGTCGAACTAACTCGTCTCTCTCTACCGGGTCTTTTACTCTCTGCATTAACCCTATAACTACATAAACAGCACTTTCACAATGATTATAAAGTCTGTGCGCTACACTACATTCTTTATTATTAAACGAAGTCATTAGAACAACGACAGTCTACATGAATTGACACATTCTTAGGAAATAGTGGGTTCACAGCGAATTATCAGAACTACTTCAGTAAGACAGTAATATTGTACTTTACCTGGAAACCTAAAGCTGCACTAGCTGTACATCACATATTAGCAACAAAAAAAAACTAGATATTTTGAGCACTCAATTGAAAATGTACACTGGTATCGTGTAACACAGCATCTTCTCGACACAGAGAGTGTTCATATTTCGTGGGCAGGCGGGGATTATGCTAATATATTAGCCAGTGACGTATACCAGTAACAGGCAGAAGATTCGAAAATATAACGACTCGTTAAGGCGATTCTGAGTCGACTCTTTCTTTTGAGAGACAATATCTTTATTTATCATGCACTTTTTTTGATTAACAACTTTGCAGACTATTTACATTGAAGGATAGCTACCTTACAAACTGCAAAAGAGATATTTTTCGAAAACCCATATGACCTGCTCTTTAAAATTGCAACTTTGTTTCGCACAACTACAATTTTTGTTTCTTGCAATTACATCTTTTGTTTCTCGCAACTATAAATTTTGTTTCTTACAACTGTGACTTTTGTTACTCGCAATTACATCTTTTGTTTCTCATAATTTCAACTTTGTTTCTCAAAACTGCATCTTTTGTTTCTCGCATTTGCATCTTTTGTTTCTCACAATTACATATCTTGTTTCACGCAATTACATCTTTTGATTCTCGCAATTACATCTTTTGTTTCTCACAACTGCAATTTTGTTTCTCGCAACTTTAACTTTTGTTTCTTACAACTGCATCTTTTGTTTTGCGCAAACTGTATCTTTCATTTCCCGCAACTGCAACTTGCAACTGTTCTTACAAATACATATTTTTTTGCCCGCAACTTTAACTTTTTTCTTGTAAGTTTCTCGTAATTACATCTTTTGTTTCTTGCAACTGTATCTTTTATTTTTCACAACTGCAACTTTGTGCTTTTGCAACTACATCTTTTATTTCTCGGAGCTGCATCTTTTGTTTCTTGCAATTGCATCTTTTGTTTCTTGCAATTGAATCTTTTGTTTCTTGCAATCACATTTTTTGTTTCTCGCAATTGTGCCTTAGTTTCTTGCAGTTGCTGACAGGGTCCAAGTTAAATAAGCCCACCCTACAAGACACTATGATATTCTGGTCCTTTCTTTAATGCAGCGTTTTTTTTGTCCGCCATGCAAAAAATCGCAAGTGTGATTGCTTAGAAAAGTAACAGCACAGTAACTCTCCCAAATGAGCCACATGATTTGAGGTGTCATTCATATGTGTAGCACATACAGTTAAGGACGAGTTGCACATTGAAGTTTAGCAACAGTAATAGTTAAGTAAGTAGCATAGTAATGCCCACTCATTGCTCTTCATTTTGCTAGACAAGGTGAACCGATCAGATTGCACTTAAGAGGAAAGCCAACGCAATAAAGACCCCCCGATGACCTAGAGCACCTCAGGGCTCATCCGTCATGACTCCACTGATTAACCGCCTAATGAAACTTTTAATGCTTCACTTGGCGTGATGGATTACACATGCTTAATTTCCAAATGTTTCATCCTAAATCGCTCTTCCCAGAGCAAAGCAAAGTTCGGCTCTCCAGGCTGACTGAGGGAGCCGCGAGGTACTGCAGTCGAGCGTTTTACTCATTTGAAGGCACGATTGCACACTAGGCCTCTCTCACATTCACGCTCTAGCCTTCTCAAATTAGCTTGGTAATAGTCGACATATCAAGGGGCTTTTGAAAGTGGAGGGGGAAACAGGGAACGGTAATGGAGTGAAATGAATGCTGATGAAGGCTTTTAGTTTTTTGTGTTATATTTTACGCAGTGAATGATCGGCTTTGTATGAAATGGAAAACAAATCAGGCTAATCAACCTTAGTTAGATGTTGTGTAGTACGACTGAGCAGGTGTTTAGCTGTGTTTTATGCTATAAGGGTTTAATGTTTTGCCATGCTTCTTGCATTTAATATATTAAATGTAGAGCTGTCGATGCTGGAATCTTCAAGTTCAACATACTTATGGTTGGTTTAATTTCCAACACAATGGCTTTCATTCGCAGTACGCACATATTTCTACATTAAACCTGAGATACATGCTTCATGTAGAAGTTCATCATAATCCAAATTTGTACTTACTTTTCCAAATTAGAAATTAAATAATTAAGTGACTCTACAATGAATCTTATTCAAATTAAATAAATAAATAAGTACATTACAGCTCGGTCTGGGATAGATTCTGTACATAAATGCATTTACATACTAAATCAATATTAAAATTTAATGCATTTATATCACATTCTTATTTTGATAAATTTTTATATATTTTTATGGAAAGGCTATTGAAAAATTGTTGACGGTCCATACTTATTGTAGGCCTATCCTAAATGCCAGATTTCACTCCATAATTCTGGAGATAAATAATGTCATACCAACACAAAATACATAAACTATATAATACACAGGAGCTTACAGTTAAGTAAAAATGAGCCAGATATTAATTTTGATTCAGTGAGTTCATTCAGGGAAGGATTTGTTGGACTGATTCAAACCAGTTTGTGAGTCTTTTTGAAATGTAAGACGAAACGACTCAAAAGAGTAATTTGCTCGTGAATCAGATAATCAGTCATGCTGTACAGTATTTTTGTTTGTACAGTCCACAAGAAAAATGTTTTCTCACCATTAAATTGCACTACACAGTCTTTGTATCTCATCACATTAAGAGTGTAAAATATGATTTTAAGAATTAATTCATTAAGACCTTGCTTTTCAAAAGATTTGCTTTGCTAATTCACATTAAGGATGAAGTATTTCACAACAAAATACTCAGAATTGACTAGTCTTCAAGGTTGCTTAACCATGAACACAAATAATATTTTATTAAGGTTTTACAAAATCTTTATCTAAGGTTTTTTTAAAGGTTATTTGACAAAAACTAAATTTGTCAGTCAGAAGAAAGCTTTTGAATAGAGGACTTCAAAACAGCTAGAGGAATTACACTGGCGGTTTGGTGCTTCCCTCACATCAGGTTTCCATAATAATTTAAATGACAATGTGATAAAATCTGACCAAGGGGCTTTTATCACAATCACTTACTCCCAGTCCTAATATTTTGAGTTTTCCATTTTGTCTGGCCATCTGGTAGTAGATTTAATCTGCTGGGACGATATCAGCTCCACCGGTTAGGTCAGATCACTATGATAAAGCATCTCCTCCATGAACTCCTATCATCGGCCTTCATCCGAGCTCACTAAAGGAGCAGGTGGCCAAGAGGACGATTATGATAACAGATACAGCTGGAGGCACGGGATAAGGTGCACTTCACATCAGAAACACTGCATTGGGTCTCTCATCTGCCAAAACTGTTTCCACGCCCTCAGAGTCCTTATTTCTTCAGTGGGAATAATACAAACCAACAAACAGTGCAGGCTATTCGAGTTAATGACAAGTAAGAGCGTCAAAGATAAAGAAACAAAAAACAATTACGTTTTTCAATTTCAACATTTCGAACAATTGTTTTCCTTTATTGACACGTGAGGTATGTCATGTGGTGTAACCATCAAATGCAAATTAATAGCATATTTTCCCTGAATACATGAGATCCTATGAACAAAAAAACTCCTTTTAAAAGTATTTAGTTTTTTTTTACAGATATACACATATCATGAATCCAGTCATAAAACTGCAATTTACAGTTTAACACAGAATGTCACAGAATTTGGAAAAAATAATGGATTTAATGGATAAATAAACCAAAAGTAGTGCTGTACACGTAATCAAATTAGAGCATGGACTGGTGTCTGTGAATCAGGGTTATTACTGTTAACTAAAATTAAAAGTTTTAAATAAAATAAAATCATACAAATTGTTATTACTTAAAATAAAATGAACTAAAAAAATCTAACTTTAACTTATTTTATTTCAACTAGTTGCTCATTTTTATTTAGTCTAACTTGTAGATGTAAAAATAAATGTTGGGTTTAACTTGACGAAATTAGGCTATCACAGAAACATATTCCTATTGCACAGTAGAATGTATTTCTCAAAGTATAATAAAAAGAGTTTATAAAAAACGTATTTTTTAGGAATATCACATAATTGTTCGTCTGTTTTAATGTAAACAGTAAACCTCTGTTGTGCAGCACTTTGTTTGCCAAAAAATTTAATGAATTGTTCAAATTTCATTTAAATAGATTTTTGAAGATTTTAAAGTTGTACGCATTAATTTGATTCCAGTTGATAATACATTTGCATTGAATCTTAAAACAAAGAATCCAGAAAAATGTTAATAGAATTTCTGAATGAATAAATAAATAAAAACACATTTTATATGGACACTATTGGTGTATTTAATCATAATATTATTATTATTTATTTATATATAATTGTTAAATTTTTATGAATTCATTTGATTAGACATCCTTTTTTATTATAAAATGTATTTAAACTATTAAAACAGAATCCAGAAAAAATAAAAATGGAAAACTTGGGAAATAAGGAAAGAATTGGGAGTGAAAAAAATCAAATGGATTTCATACAGTTTTCTGAGGTTCTTTGTACAATATAACGTTCCTGCACATGACTTTGTTGGTCGCACCACATGACTTTGTTGGTCGCACCACAGGGCTTAGACCTGGCAGAAAAATGGTTTTCAAAAATGTTAACACACCCCTGATTGTGGCAGGAATGTTAATGCGCAATGCAATGACACGTCTGATTATCAGATCCGGATTAAAGCGCCGGTGTGAGGTTTCTATTCCCCACTGTGACGGAGCGCTACTCATCGACATCCTTGAATTCTCAAGCTCTCCAGTTTCATTGTCAGAATACAAATGCCAAATTTGACGGTTAATAAGCCAATCAAAATGAAGTCCCTAAAAGTTGGTTCCTGCCATATTTTTAAGCGTAGCCTTTTACTCCGGCTGCTATTTCTCTCGTATTGCTCTTCTCGATTCATTAGCTTCAAAGCGTATTGTTTGCCCTTTCTTCTCCAAGTCTCGCTCCTGCTGAGGTTTCGCCTCAAGTACTAGGTATGCTTTACTCAAACCAGAACCAGAGTCATCCTGTGTTTTTTTTCTCCATATTCTTTCACAATGATCAAAGACATTGTTTTCATAAGGAATTACAAAGCTGTGTTTTTGGATGTCATGCATAAAAAGCAATTTTCCAGGGGCAGGATCATGAGATGGTGAGATGAATTCAAACAAACGCTGTGCTGTTTGTCTCTGCCTGCTTACGGATGTGGCGCCGCTGTCAAAACCACTGCAGGATTGATTTTAGGCAGGAATGAGCCATGAAATTCAGTCAAGGTTTCAACAGATGACCATCCAACATCCACAGCCCTATATGTGGACTCCATATTCAGTGTGACATGAATGAAAACGAGGCTCTGATGGATCACAATTGATTTGAATGGATTCGCAGCATAAACTCAGATTTGACCATACAGTAAGTATTAAACTATGGTGTGTAACTCGTCCTACACTATTTTGGAGCAATCTGGATTATAATTTTCACCTTGCAGATGACAAAATGAGAAAGATTTTTTTTTAATTTTCCCCAGTGTACAGGGGCCCAGTTGCCCCTGGGGACTCCAGTCATATCTAGGCATGAGAATATCACAGATACATAAGAAAAAAATGGGTGAAAAAATGTCAGACAAACCCATAAATCCCTTTTGTATTTAACATTTTTTTATATACATATTTAAATATTTAATAGTATACAAAACATTTTCTATAATTAAATTATTATAAATTATGTAAACAGGATGACATTTTTTATTATACATTTTTTTTATAAATTGTATATATATACAGTGGTGTGAAAAAGTGTTGGCCCCCTTCCTGATTTCTTATTTTTTTGCATTAACTACAACAAAAAATATTAAAATATTTTTGTTAATTGAAATAAAGGTTAAATGAAATAAATAATAGATATTCAATGAAATATTTAAAACAAAATGAATGTTGCCTAGGCAACTAAAATAAGTTTACGTTTAAGGTCTAAAATTTCTAATTAAAATTATATAAAAACTCAGGGTGTTTTCACACATGGCCTGTTGTTTCGGAACCTGGCGTGTTTCCCCCCTTAGCACGGTGTGGTGCATAAATAAGATCTGTAATGTTTCAAAGACTAAAGTCTCAAATCCAAAGAGATATTCTTTATAAAAGTTAAGAGTCAGCCACACCTACCTAAAATGGCTCATTCTAACACGCCCCCACATATCTACGTCACGATGTGGGAAGATTTGCATAACGCCGCCCAAATGTTTACGCAAAGAAAGAAGGCGTAACTTTTATTCTCGCTGTAGTATTGTTGTTCCCGCCGCCGCCATGTCGTGAAGGTGCTGTGTGTTTGGTTGTGAAAGCGAAACTACTTTGTTTTTAGTAGTTTCAAAAGAGGACGATATCCGCTTCGTCATGCCTAGAGCTGATCTGTGCTGGTCGCTGAGGAAATACTTCAACTTAGTGCTGTGGATCGCCGGATTGGCTTTCACCGTGGACGAAACGGAGTCCAGCCCGGGGTCGTCACATGTGGTTGCCGCAGGCATCACTGTATGGTGAGGGACGTAACATTTCCGTGACATGCTTGAGGTATTCGGCCAATCACAACGCACTGGATAGCTGGCCAATCACAGCACACCTCGCTTTTTCAGACCGATGAGCTTTGTAAAAATCAACGCGTTTCAGAAAGGCGGAGCATAAAGGAGAAACTATAATGTACAGTATGTGGAAAAGAATGTGTTTTTTGAACCTTAAACCGCATAAACACATTTCATTACACCAACTACACAAAATAATGTTCTTTTTAGCAGCATCATATGACCCCTTTAAAGGCATGCAAAAGAACAAACGGGGGATTTTTTGAGCAATGAAACAAACAAATCATTAAATCAGTGTTTTGAACCCATTAAAAAACACACTGTTAAAAAAAATGTTAGACTAAAATGAATCCAACTTCAAATTTAAATCAGACACAGGATAAATCCAGTGCTATTTTAGTATCACTGAGATGCTATTATAGTTTGTATTAATATTGAGTTTTTAATTTTATTTCATTTTAAAGATCTAGTAGTTTTGTTTCGTCAAATGTATATACAGTGGGTACGGAAAGTATTCAGACCCCCTTACATTTTTCACTCTTTGTTATATTGCAGCCATTTGCTAAAATCATTTAAGTTAATTTTTTTTCCTCATTAATGTACACACAGCACCCCATATTGACAGAAAAACACAGAATTGTTGACATTTTTGCAGATTTATTAAAAGTTTTTAAGTTTATTATTATTCATTTCATTTTATTACAAATTTTATTTCAGTTCATATAATTTTAGTTAGTTGGAAATGTTTTTTCGAAGTCTGCAGAAGCCATTTGACAGCTATGCACGAGAAACAAATTTAAGAAATGTAGCCCAAGTCTTTCTTCACTGATAATCTAGATCTGCACCAAAACTCTGAAAACTTATTTGCAATCCTGTTCAGATTCACAAATGTTCTGGCATCACACCAGATACCGACATCCTGTGTCAGGAATGAGATTTAAAAGCGACAGCGAAGGGGCTATTTTTCAAAAGTCTGTTTTTAAAGCAGTCCTTTTGAGTTTGACAGACGTGATCACAATCATCCGCCATTGTATGTAAACTCTATGCTGACAAGAGTCTCCTACCGAGCTAATCAGCAAGACAAACACAGACACGCTGCCCGATCCATCAAACCAAGTTTTTAGGCTAGTTGTGAAAATGCAAAACAACATCTCACTCGCTGTGTTTTTTTTTGTATTCAGCCACCCACGGAAACCAAGTTGACCTTTTGTGGCCTTCCCCAGCAGCCACCTGCCAGTTAACCTGTTCTCCATTGGTCCCCTGAGAGCCCGTTCTCACCCTCCTCCATGTTAACCGCACCGAGAGGCCAATTGCAACACCCACCAGTCTGTCCCAACTGTCCCCAAACCCTCTGATCAAGGGCCCCTTTCAACACCCAGCCGGGACAGCAGCCACGGAAATCTCCCTCCGCCTTCGTTAGAGCCAGAGGAAACACAGCAGCGCCTGAGGCTGTGGAGCAGGACAGGGTTGAAAGGATGCCTCAGCACATTTCACTTAGAAACATATCGATTTTCTCCAGAGTAATTGCTGCGCTCGACGATGCCTCCCTCCGGGCCTCCGTCGAGATGGAGCTAGCGCTGTTACAGTGTTAATATTGTTTACTTGTTTACTTCGACCTGCATCCAAGAACAAAAGAAGAACAGCAGATCCATCCCACACGCCGTACAAACAACTGTCAGACACCAACCCAAAGTGACGGATCAAAGCTCGACTTCCCTGATCAAAGCATGACGTACTGAAGCCGAAACACTTCTGCATATAGGCACGTAGGTGTCCCGTGTTGTTTTTGTCCTCATTTCGGGTTGTTGTTTTTTGTCCTCTCAAATGATAGACGTGTCCCATTTAGAGATCAGTTCAAGGTTGTGATTTAAATGCTACAATACCCATGTACACAACGGTTCAACATACTGAACACACTTAGCCCCTCACGTCAAGTTAAATATGGCATCTATTAGTAGTTTCGTAAGTACAAAAGTACTGTTAAATCTGACTAGTTATGGGTAATCTGCACTACTAGTCGACTAATGAGGAAGCTGGTTTTAGATTAACCTGACCAGCAGAAAGATGTAATATAAATTCCAAATATCTGCTTCTATGTAGCAAAAGGTCTTTTTGCTGGGAAATCTTTGCTGATTTTAACGCAATAGCAAGAATAACTTGTATACTCTTATTGATATATCAAAATGAGTATTTAATGTGTTTAACAAACTTTATTCTTACGTAAAATTTCATACTTGAATTAAAAGAAATCTATATAAATATGAACAAATATTAATAGTCACAGCAGGTATCTGAACTATTTATTTCAAATATTATTGTCATGCATTTCATTATGCGTTATACTCACTTCAATAAATATCTTCAATATCTTAAATAACTCACTTCATAACGTCAGTCGAGTGTTTGAAATAAATCCTTCTGTGAGATGATGTGGCTTCTTACACAGAATAAGGCACGCAACATATTTCATAGTATTTAAGCAGCGATAA
>NW_015505819.1:395145-407326 GCF_001515645.1 Sinocyclocheilus grahami
TCTGTGAGATGATGTGGCTTCTTACACAGAATAAGGCACGCAACATATTTCATAGTATTTAAGCAGCGATAACGGCATTGCATTATAAATATACTTTATTTTAATGCAAATTCTAATAATAAGAACTCAGATAAACCGTATATTGCCGTAGTCATGTGTTTATTAGTCACGTTGAATAAATGAAAGCAGTTGAATCTTCTGTTTATTCAGCTGCAAGGCGTATTTGGAGTTTCAGCATGAGAGCGCCCTCTGGCCTTCGCATGGAGATTTACTGCTGATCACAGAACCGTGCTTCACTGAAAGATACGCATGACAATCGCAGCTTCTGTCGAATCGCGATCCCGATTCCATTTTGATTTATCGTGCAGCCCTAGTAGCACTTACACTGTACCTAACCGATAGTGTTAATAAACACAAACATGAGATAAAATGCATATGTTGAAGCAAACATGCCAGTTTATCTTGCTTTTTTATCATTTATCGAGACACGTGTTTTTCAGGGACTCATAATCGAGCGTTTTGTATCACAAGTGTTGCTGTACCGGGTGCGCTACCGAGCAAGTTTACTTTATCAGAAAAGCTGCACATATGGAGCTGGTTATGTCATGCAAACATCAAACTCTATTAGTTTACAAATCCTGCACTATGCTAAAAGTGTGTTGAGGTCTCAACATAATTTTGGGCAAGGAACTGCGCAAAAAAATAAGTCTTTATTAATCGATAATCTGCTCCTGTAATCATAATTTGTGTGAAAGGAATAAAAGTTGTTGGTGTTTTACTGCCACTAGTGTTCACTTCAGATGGAAACTGCAGTGAATTGCATGTATAGGTACATTTATGGAGTTTTGCTTGTGTTCTGTGAGCCAGTATTGGTGTTTTTTGGTTTATTTTGTGTTTTCTTATACTGACACCTAGTGGTGTGGATGAAGCATCATGCAACAACTACATCTTTCAGTTTCTGATGTCATCAATCAATCAATCATTTTATTTCGATCCTCACAGACAACTTTTCACAAAATAAATAAATAAATAAACATAATTACCGAAAAAGGTGTAGGCTGAAGCCTTGCTTATTATGCCTACCCTTTATACACAGTTAACTGATGAGCGACACTTTTCATTAAAAATACAAGATAAACATGTTACAAAAACATTACCCCAAATGTACATACATAATTCAAAACAACATAACACAAAATACACATTCCAGCTATTACTTCAATATTGTGACATTACATTCACAATTATTGATACTGAGTCATATAATTATTTAACACCTTATTTTTATACATTTTCGTAATAAACAATTTGTTTGTTGGTTCGTAATAATCAACCCTTTTAACAATCCTAATTGCTTTCTTTTGTAAAATATATATTGAATTTATATTGGTTTTATAAGTATGACCCCACACCTCCACACAATAAGTAATGTATGGAACTATGAGTGCACAATACAATATATATAAAGTTTTTTCGTTCAAAATATGTTTTATTCTATTTAATATTGCAATGGATTTGGACATTTTTGTTTTTACATGGTTAATATATGGTTTCCAACATAATTTATGATCAATTATAACACACAAAAATGTATTTTCATACACTCTTTCTATTTCCTCATTGTTAATCCTTAATTTAATTTTGTTGTTACTTTGTCGATTACTAAATATTATAAATTTAGTTTTACTTAAATTCAGTGAAAGAAGAAATCTCTTCTACTAGTTCCATCACAGCCATTGAGGTCGACCTGTTTGTTCTAAAGCCATACTGATGATCACTTAATAATTCATGTTTGTCTATAAAATTATCAAGCCTGCGCACAAATATTTTCTCTAGAATTTTTGAGAACTGGGAAAGAAGAGAAATTGGTCTATAGTTGGAAAGAAGATGCCGATCTCCACTTTTAAAAATAGGAATAACTTTAGCTGTTTTCATATTACTAGGGAATATGCCTGTTAAAAAGGACTGATTACAAATGTGTGTAAATGGTTTTACTATATATTCTATAATATTTTTTATTAACGACATGTCAATGTCATTAGAATCAGTGGAATATTTGTTCTTACAATTATTAACAATGTAAAGTATTTCCTTTTCATCAACTCCCCTAATAAACATTGAGTAATCATTACTGGAAATATTAATTTCACCTATCCTATCCCCAGTACTCTGCTCCACAATCTATTTTGCTAAATTGTACCCAATATTTACAAAATACTCATTAAATTCATTGACAATGTCAATCATTTTATTTATACTTAATTTATCATCATTAACTAAATAAGTTGGGTAATCTACTTTTTCAGTATTCTTTTTAATTATACTATTAAGTACTTTCCATGCTATTTGTATGTTATTCTTATGCTTGTCCAATAACTTATTATAATAGTCCTGGTTGAGATGCTATATTCAATGTTAGTTTTTTTCATAGGGAGTTTCATATTTATATGCTGAACTATAGTCACTAAATCACTGCTTCTAGTGCAAATCCCAGATCAATTTCACCTCACACACTCCACTTACTCAAGCTACATCAATAATGTTGATGTTCCCACTCAAGACCAGTCAATGAAGAGTGAGTGATTAAATTAATATAAAAGCAGTGTATCCACTGTAATTAATCACATTTAATCGCAATTGTAGAATGTCTAAGAGTGCAGGTGCTCATCTAGATTGACCTCTGACCTTTGCTCATCTAGCGGATTCAAACAAATCAAGCAACAGTTAGTATATCTACAGCTTATACCTACAAATCTACCTATTAACTGGAGGAATATCACAAAAGATTTCCAGGTGACACATCAGCACAAATACAATGAAAAATAAACAAATCAATCCATTTTTTTCACGCATTTTGATATTTTCATGACTAATTATGGCCAATGGTTAATAAATACATTTATTTTCTTCTCATTTTGATATTTTCATGACTAATTATGGCCAGCTTTTAATAAATAAATCCATTTTATTCTCATTTTGATATTTTCATGACTACTTATGGCCAATGTTTAAAAAAATTGTTTTTATTGTTTTTGGTATTTTCATGACTAAATACGGCCAACGTTTAATAAATAAATAGGGGTTTTTTTTCACACATTTTGATATTTTCATGACTAATTATGGCCAACATTTAATAAATAAATTTAAAAAAAAATTCGAATTTTGATATTTTCATGACTACTTAAGGCCAATGTTTAAAAAATATTTTTTTTCTTGTTTTTGATATTTTCATGACTAAATACGGCCAACGTTTAATAAATAAATAGATTTTTTTTACGCATTTTGATATTTTCATGACTAATTATGGCCAACGTTTAATAAATAAATAGATTTTTTTTTTTACTCATTTTGATATTATCATGACTAATTATGGCCAACGTTTAATAAATAAATTTAAAAAATTTTTTTTTGACTATTTCAACTATTACTTTATTACTTTTTATTTTGTAATTATTGTCAATAATGTATACAGCACATATATTTTTAATACAGTACATTTTAAAAATGTATACATTTAAATCAGCATCAATTTAAAGCAGCACAACAAATATTTATCAAGTTCATAAAATATGAAAGTTGTATTTCATGTTTCATATATATATATATATAGAGAGAGAGAGAGAGAGAGAGTCAATGTGGTCACATACGTCTATGACAAAATACAACTTCTTGAAATTCCTCCCAGGTTTTGTGAGTTTCACCCTATTACTACATGAACTGGTCAAACTGAATCTTTCAATTGAATGTCAAGAAATCATTATATTTCTCCATAAAAAGCATAGAGGTATGCTGACCATATGCTGAAATGGCAGTTCTGCTTAATGTTGCACGTGGTGTGTGTGTGGAGGGTGTTTTGCTCACATGCAGCTCAGCAAGGCAAGAAAAAGCATAAGAGAGAGCAAGAGATTTTAGTGCAGGATGAGAGGGGGTTTGTCTGGTTACATAACCTCCAGAGAGCACAGGCCAGCCATCTGCTGCAGCAAGTCCATTACTAACAGCAGCAGGGTTTAATCCTCTCATCCACAATCTTTTTGTTCCCTCTCATCAGGCCTGCACGGCTCTCTTTGTCCTCACTTCTACCTCTCTGACCTGTCCCTGGTCTTCCTGCCTTCTGTGTTACTGTCTTCTGTCCATGTTTGATGTCTCTCTCCCTCTCTGCCTGTGTTTCGGTCTCTCTCTCCGTACTACATCTTATTGCTGTTTTATCTCTCTCTGGTTTGCTGTGACATGCAGCCTAACACTAGACTGCTAAACACTTATGTAGCTAACATTTGAAAGAGGCCATATTCTTCACTTTTGCTGTATTTTCTTCTAAGAAATTGGCTTTTTCTAAGAAATCGTATTTCATGAAACCTGTCAAGAACATATTTCAGTAAAATATTCACCCCAGATTTATAAGAAAAAAAAAGAAATAGAAAAATAAAATAGAAAATGTATAATATATTATACATAATATGTTATATTAATATAATACATTATATTATATTAATATATTATTTGTATAATAATAATTTTATTATTATTATTATATACAAAAACTCATTTTATTGTATTTATTTATTTATAATAACAATAGCAACTATTATTCTAAAATAAATAACTAAATAATAACATTATTCTATTTTTTAAATAAACAAACAAAAATTGATTTGTATTTTTTTATTACAATAACAACAACCATTATTTATAAAATAAATGAATATAACTAAATAAATAATTATGATGATGATGATTATGATAAGAATAATATATTGATGTTACTATTATTACTATTAAATAAAAAATAAACATTCATGTAATAATAATAATACTATTTTAGTATTAGTATTATATAAATAAACATATTTTACTGTATTTATTTACAACAACAGCAACTTTTGTTCTAAAATAAATATAACTATAAAATAATATTATTTTAAAATGAAAACCAAAATAAAATTATACTTATTTTATTTATTAATAATAACAACAACAACTATTATTTATAAAATAAATGAATATACAGTAACTAAATAAATAATTGATGAAGATAATAATAATATATTGTTGTTGTTACTATTATTATTATTAAATAAGAAATAAATACATTCATATAAATAAAAATAATAATAATTACAATATAAAAAACTAAAATGTAAAAATCAATAAATAAAATTAGTATTTATATAGTATTAATACATCATGGTAGTATTTTTGTTTTCAATTTCTGCTTTAATTTATAGGAAAATCTCCATTGAGAATAATGAGAACGGCAAAAACACTCCGGGTGTATTACGGTAGAGTATTCAGGGGGAAAATATGCCTTCATGACAACTAAAAAGAAACGTATTCATCAGCTGCACTGATGTGTAGAGAGAATGGAGTGTGAAGTCTAGTGAAACTTTACAATTAAAGAAGCTGTTTTCGCTACTGTACCTTTAAGACTTGTGTAAACGATGATGTATGTAATGGGCGGTGATATTATCATGTGCTCTTGTGACATCATAAACATGATCATCTGAAGGAGCCATTTTTGCAGTTTAGTTTTAATAATGATCTTGGGCGACTGAGAGCAGCTTCATGTTGAGAACATTACAGCATTTGACTGTCAAATAAATGCACTTCTCAATCATATAAACCACTGCAGTGTAACAGGGCAAAGTCTCTGTAAAAGTCTCAGAGTAAAAGAAGGTGAAAGCCAGAAAGGAAACAGGTGTCTGTTCTAAAGATAGTGAGGATGGAGGAAGCCAGTCATCGGGTTTTCATTTTCTATATGTCGTTCTCTCTCAATTCCTCTCTTTCTTCCAGAGAAAGTGAGTAATTCAGAGACTTGCACATCAAAGGCTGTGTAGGAAATGTGGTTTAACTCTCAGAGGTACATCAGCTGTTCAGGACTGAGTCTGCAGGGGCACAAACATTTTGAAGATCCAGAGCTTGCAGAAGCAGAATTAGACTCTGGAAACTGGACGTCAAAGAGTGCATTCAAACACTATGAACCCTCATTTATATGAGTCAATGACAAACATGAGCATCCCCGATAAAGAAAGGAAAAAATGTGTTAAAACATAAGAACTTAACTGAACTCGTTTTTAAGTTGGTTTTCAAGTTGGTGCCTTTAACCTCAGTAAAATATTCATAATGCACAGCCTACCTATTGTTTTCTAATGTGTGGCAGTAATTTTTACTCTTATTTCAGTCAACATGAATCCATTAAACATCATCAGAAATACAGCTTGTGCAGCTTTCATCCAGTGTCCAGGGATGATTCCTCTGGGTATCTGTGGCAAACAGGTCATGCCAATGGTAAGATAGCATGTAAAATACATAGCGTTTTCCTCTAAGGCTTGTTTGAACACCACAAACATGCACGTTTGTACAGCAGTCGCCATAGAAACAGCCGTCAGCGACACAGGAAGAACATACAGAACCTCCAGCATCTGTACATATCGAAGCCTCTTCTATATTTACAGCAACAGATACGTTCCTCTCAAAACAGCCTCATTGCTACTAAATGAGAGAAGCCTGTATGTACGTATGTACGAATGAATGATTGTTTGTTTGTTTGCTTGTTTGTTTAAATAATAATAATAATAATAAGTATTATTATTATTATTATTATTATTATCATCATCATTTAATTTTAAGTTAATTATTATTATTACTATTATTAAAATACAAAAATAATAAAGTATAATATAAAATAATAAATATTAAAAATAAATATTTGTATTAAAATTATTGTATTAATAATAATAACAATAAATAAATGAATGAATTAATAAATACAATAAAAAATTATTTAATTTTAATTTAATATTTTAATACTTTGATTTTAATACTTTATTATTAAATTACTTTAATTACTTAATTTAATTACTTTTTACTTTTATTATTAAATTAAATTACTTTATTAATATTATTTGTATTTTTGTTTGATTAGTATTTATAATAATAATAATAATAATAATAATAATAAATTCATTATTATTCTCATTTTTATTAATACAAAAAAATATAAATAAAAAATAACAACAACAACAACAACAATGAATATATTATTATTATTATTATTATTTAAATACAATAGAACTAACCGTAAAAAAAAATAAGTGTACTATTTTAGATAAATATTAATTAATTTATTGTATTAATAATAATAATAATAAATGAATTCATGAATTAACTTATTATTTATATATTGATTATTTTTATATTACACTTTATTATTATTTTTATTGTTGTTATTTGTTTTGTATTTATACAACAACAACACTAATAATAATAATAATAATAATAATAAATACAATTTATGAAATATATGCTAACAATAAGGGGCTACTCCTAAAACAAACAGCCACAATTTACAGTACAGTAACAAGTATAATATTTCCAAAAATCAAACAGTGTGAATAAACAGTGTCTGTTTTCACAAAATAAATTAATTTGCTTTTTGACCACTAATGTTCATATTGGTCTCATTTTGAAAAATAAAATTTTCACGAGATTATTACATTTAAATTACTCTAAAAATGTCATGTGGTGTAACCAAGTAAAAAGTTTGAAACAAAGCAAGCTTGAAACAACTGCGATGTAACAAGCACCGTATTTCCAAAAAATGCACAGTGTGAATAAACAACGTCTGTTTTCACCTCATTCGCTCTTTGACCACTGGCTCAAACCAGCAAGAAAGCATGAGCTGTGCTGAGTAATGATTGGAGAAGCATCTGTTTCTTTCTGTATTAGGAGGCAAAGGAAATGAACTTTGAAGCTGCTTGGCTTCCCTCTAGATGACTATGAGCAAACGCGATTGATGCGCTTAGCTTTGACGGAGCATGTGAGGATACAAGCCCTCGGGCTGGAGAAGAGTGAAGGCTTTAGTCTCCATTTCAAAGAGAATTTTTGCATTGCTGCCTCTCGATATTTCTGCAATGACATAAGCACTTCAACTCAACTAAGATGGAAGGACAGAAAACAGGAGGCAAGTCTCATTAGCATTACAGTTAGCAGGAGCTAATTTGCTACTCTCAGTCTTAACATTAAAGATTCCAAAATAATATGAAGACACAACCACATGTATGCTATTCGGAGTTGTTTCTCCAAAAAATGTAAACACTGTGGCTCTGATGCTACCAGAACAAACTCTGCTTGTTAGCAAAACCCAACATAGCAACACTGGCTCAACCAATGGCGTGCGTTTGGGGGTGAAACTTTTCTTTTGACCAGCCAATGTGAGGATTGTTTGGGAAACCTGTTTGGAAAAAGTTGATATACTTGCAGTTCTCGCTTCTTAAAAAGTTATTCTTGCAGTTCTGTTTGGTGACGCTAATGCTACAGAAATGCTAAACTGCTAAATGCAGTACTGCGCCTCACAGAAGCGTCTCTTTGTGCACTTCAATGTCGTCCTCAGTGTTTCTGCTTATTTAGATTGCTTACTTTATTAACTGAACTGTACAAAATTACATGAAAGCACATTTAAATAGAATAAAATATCAAATTTTATCTAAATTACTGTTATTTTTGTATCATTTATACACCATTATATTATATTATATTTTAAATTGGATTTTATTTCAGAGCCTGTGGCAGATCTGTAAGCAAGCACCAATGTCTTAAACTTAATGCGAGCCGCAACTGAAAGCCAGTGCAGAGAGATGAGAAGCGGTGTGACATGGGCTCTCTTGGGCTGATTGAAAACAAGATGTGCTGCTGAATTCTGATTCTGAATCACTTGCAGAGATCTGATTGCACGTGTTGAAAGTCCAGCCAGAAGAGCATTGCAATAACCCAGACTATAAATGACAAGAGCTTGGACAAGAGGCTGTGTTGCATGCTCTGTTAGGAAGGGTCTGATCTTCCTGATGTTGTGTAGTGCGAACCTGCATGATCGAGCTGTTTTTCAAGGATCAAGGATCATCCTAAGATTCCTGGCTGAACATGATGGGATTACCGTTGATGAGCCCAGTTGGATAGTAAACTGGTGCTGTACTGATGGGGTGACTAGGAAGATGAGAAGCTCTGCCTTTGCTCAGGTTAAGCTGCAGGTGGTGTTCTTTCATCCATGCTGAGATGTCCGTCAGGCAGTCTGAGATCCGAGCAGGAACCATTGGATCATCTGGTTGAAATTAGAGGTAGAGCTGCATGTCATCAGCATAGTAATGGTAGGAAAAACCATGTGCCTGAATGATGGGTCCCATTGATGTAGTGTATATAGAGAAGAGGAGGGGTCCAAGAACAGATCCCTGAGGAACCCCAGTAAACGGTTGATGTGATTTCGATACCTCTCATCCACAAGAAACCCTGAAGTACTATCCTGTAAGATAAAACTCAAACCATTGGAGTGCAGTTCCGGTGATGCCCAGTGATGAGAGGGTGGACAGAAGGATTTGATGATTAACAGTGTCGAATGCAGCAGATCAGCAGAATAAGAAGTGAAGATTTGGACTCCATAGCGCTTCAGTGACTGACAGCAAGGCGGTTTCAGTTAAATGGCCACTTTTAAATCCATATTGCTTATTGTCCAGCTGGTTGTTCTGTGAGAGGAAGGAAGACACTTGGTTGAACAAGTGATTTTGCTATGAAAGGGAGGAGCGACACAAGCCTGTAGCTTTCAACAAGTGAGGTATCTAGTGTAGGTTTTAGTGGGGTTACCCAAGCCTGCTTGAATGCGGTGGGAAAAAATGCCTGAGAGAAGAGATGTGTGGATGATGTGTGTGAGTGAAGGCAGAAGTGCAGGAGAAATAGCTTGTAGGAGATGTGAGGGGATAGAGGACAGGTGGTAGGGTGGCTGGAGAGGATAAGTTTAGAGACTTTCTCTTCTGTAAGAGGAGAGAAGATGGTCAGCTGTGTGAGTGTTTGCCGTGAGTTCCTGGGTGAGTGGAGCCGAGAACTGACTTCTGATGTAATGTTTAATTTATATTTTTGTAGGGCAATAATCTGGCCGAATGAGATTTAAATGTGGACGGACACCAAAAACTGGTGTTGGATTTACTTTGAAATAATTTTCACATAGAAAATGCTAGTAAATTTCACAAATAATTACGCTACAAAAAACATATTGAATTAAACATGAAATTTTGAAGAAGAAAGACTGAAATAGTATTTATTGTAAAACACACTCCAATAATCTTTCTTTTATTCACAACTTTGAAAAATATTTTTTTACAATGTAGAATGCACCCAGTCACAACAAAACACAAACTGTGACGAAAACTCACTACTAAACAGAATGGTATTTCTGAATGTTAGCGTAAACATTTTTAATTTATGACCACCCCAAATATGGCAATATGCACAATATGTGCTTCTTTTATCAGTTTGGTGGCAGCTCTTTGCTTTTATGGCAGGTTTAAGTGTTTCTGAGAGGAGCGAGGAGCAGTAACGGTGTTGAGGGCACTCATGGGGGTATTACAAGACTGAAGGTGATTATCGGCCTCCCAACAGCTCCTGAGGACGCGACCAGTCGATTAAAACTCTCAGCCCTTTGCAATAAATCTCAGCCGTCCACAGAGACAATATTAATGAATGTGTGGAAACAGGTGGACACTTTCCATTTCACCAGTTCTTTGCTAGTTTCCACTGTGAATTTCTCTGATGTTGCAGGAAATTTAGTAATCGAGGCTTTGCAGGAGTCTGAGGTAAAATGTATTTCGGTTATTCGGTTTTAACAAAACAATATTACTAAAATGGTCCTTTTTTATGTTTACAGTTTGTAAAGCACTTTGAAAGTGTTATATAAAGTAAACATGACACAGTTGATGTGATCTCAAGATGGCGGCGCCCATGAGGGGTCGACCCAACTCCATGTGGTGGACATCATTTATTTATGTGTAAAACGTTATTAATTTGCAAACACGAGTGCACACAAGCCCTCCTGATGCAACACATACACAACAAAAATCTTACCAGACTGTCCTAACAGAAATAGTCCAACTTTCCCAAGATACTATTACATTTATAGGGCAAGTTTTTCAGTATGAGAGGGAAAGTAAAGATCAGTGCTGTTCACCCCTCAGCGTCCATTAAAGACCATCATGAAGGTGACATTTATTCTGTGATTTATGGACGAATATTCACCACCGGCAGGTTGTACACCAGAGGTCTTGACCGTTAAACCAGCAGAGAACAGTACATGAAAAATCAAGTCTGATGTTTCAAATCTGAAATAAAGCCAAATAGAAATTGTATAAAGCAAAATGACAAAAAATTATGAATTAATAAATCAATTAATAAATACTATAATAGAATACAAATAACACTAAGTTAACACTGAATCTGTTCTGACTAAAATAAAAAAGTATATTTTTTCCCGTCTGCATTATAACAAATTTAATAAATCTAAAAGGATTGCCTTTTTTTCCTTTTTCAATATTCAAGAGTGTTTCATTTTCAGGCTCTGCAGACAAATATGTCTCAGCAGCAAATATTAAAATATTCATTATTGATCTGATTAATCAGAATGTCAAATAATTGATTTCACTGACGGCCATATTACAGAAAACATCTCTCAAAGCATTTATACAAACTCAAAACTCATTATGATTATCATATAGGCCTACATTTTTAGAGAAAACAATAATATGTTATATATATATATAATTTATTTATGCATAAATACTAGAGGAAAGTCAAGTGTTATATATACATTTTCTGTAATCTGTACTGTCCTTTTCTGCACTGTTTATCTGTAATTTTATTGACTAACAAATACATGTCATAAAATCTTTCAGTTTACTATTGTTTAAAGGCACATTTGGAAGTCTTTTAACAAATACAACCAAAATAACATAAAATGACTGCAATCTCTATTTTCCAAACGTCTACATAATTTATATCAAAATAGCTAACTGAGAGAGCAGACTTCACATGCAATTACTGCATTTCCATAAAAACCACCATTAGATGGTCTCTGCTAAGCCAATTTTGGCCTTAAATGGCCCTTTTTACACAAAGACTCAAAAGTAAACATTTAAACTGTTGGATATGTTTTATGGTCTGGATGCTGTGCAATTTGAAGAGGATGAGTCACTGAATTGTGTGTGTGTGTGTGTGTGTGTGTGTGTGTGTGTGTGTGTGTGTGTGTGTGTGTGTGTGAAAGAGAGAGAATGTACCATTGTACCATTGGGGTGAGAGAGGGAGTGTGTGTATGAGAGAGAGAGAGAGAGTGTGTGTGTGTGTGTGTGTGTGTGTGTGTGGGTGGGGGTGG
>NW_015505819.1:408759-460089 GCF_001515645.1 Sinocyclocheilus grahami
TTCTGTATTATTCAACAAAGACAAGCTATAAATCATTGTATAGTATGACCAACACACTATTAGATTAAACATAAATGTTTTTTTCTGTAGGCCAGGCCTATATGTTACGATGAAATTAGGTGATGCATGAAATGATATGAATGACATTTTTATTTAACAACTACAATCACAGTATATTGACTGATTTGTTGAACTTCCAACCTTGTAAGCATGTAATAATTATGACAACAAAGCACTGACAAATAAGCCTGGTGTAAACATTAATATGAAAGTCAGTAACAAATCACAGAAACTAAAGTAGATTGCAGAAATATAAAAACAAATCTGTTGCTTTACCACACTACTTTAGGTCATTCAAAGTCACTGTAATAAACATATGTAAACATGTGCACTGCACTTTTTAAACACTGTCTGTTAACTTTAGACCAGTGGTTCCCAAACTTTTTTGGTTGCGCCCCCCTCAGACTACCAAATAATTTCACTAAACATTATGAAAAATTAATGTTTTTTTTCATTTAAAAAACCTACAGGGAAAAAAAACACCTGCATCACTTGAAACATTGAAAAATAGCATAGAGAGAATAACTTATTATTATTCTCTCCCTGTTATTTATTTACTTTTTGTGGGTTTCTTGCTGCCCGCTAAGGCATAGGACACACACAGGCTTTCCTCCTCACCAACAACATTAAACACCGTGTCAACACCGGACGCGAGCGGCAAAATACAGTAGAACCCATTATAATCAGTGACGCTGTGTACACTGGATGCAGCGCGGCACGACAAAACCCGACATTAAACTGATGCCTTGCTCTATTTATGACGTACTGACACAAAATTAAAATGATTTGCACCGGTCACTTTGTCGCGTCAGTGTAGAGCTGTTGTGGCGCGATGCACAACTGTAGCGCACGGTATAGACACAGTGAGTGAAGCCGAGAGCAAGATATGCCTTGTCATATTTTCTGCATTTAGCTTTTAAATGACCAGCACCTGCCTGTGCGACTTCATCTATGGCTTTTCTCTTCGCTTTCACAAACCGATCCATCTCCCATTCTAAGTTACGTCCTTTTGACACAGTACGTCTGAACCGAACTGGTTATTTTGGACAACTGATTCTGTGCTAATGTTATGAGCGCGGGTAAACCGAAGACTTGAATGAAGGGCAATCCGGCGAAACTTAAGTTTACTTAATTACAAATAAACCGTAATGGATTATACATAGTAAGTGGAGCATAGTTTCTGCGCTGATCAAGACTAATTTATTGACGTCATAACTGTAAAACATCCTAGTTTGCAGATCACTGCCTGTATATGTGTTGATGCTTTAGATACAAAAATCCAAATTGTAAGAAACGTATCAGATTATGATGTTTTAATTGACTGATGTTATGATTACAGACTTTATATTTGAATGTGTTAAACCCGCGATAGACTTGACGCCATTACGTCATTACGTCGAGCGTAAAAGAACCGGTGAACCGGTTTTTTCAACCAGTTTATTGAATCGAACTGTCCGAAAGAACCGGTTCGCGGAAAAGAACCGAACTTCCCATCACTAGTGTGTGTCATCAAAGTACTGCGATAGCTATAAGAGCGCGGACGTCTCCTTATGCTTTCTCTCACTCGCCGTGCTTTGATGTCATACACCGATCTGATCTTCAAGTCGAACACACCTCTTTACTCTCGACTGTCACGTGACCGTGTAATCACAGCCTCTGCGACTGAAAAATCATTGAATTTTTTCATATCGCGATATTATCGCAAATGCAATTAATCGTTCAGCCCTACTAAAAAGTCTATAATACGTTGTTCAATGGCATGTTCCATTGTGACAACCTATTGGGGCATGTTGTCACAAAATCTGTTTTCAATTAACTGGCCAATAAATATTTAAAACAAATAATAAAATACTTAATAGTATGTGTCTAGACAGAAACTGAGAGGTACTCATTGGAGTATTAAAAAAATATAAATCAAATCAAATAAAAGTTAGTTTGAGAAATTGCCCTGCTCTCCACTATTGTGCAGTATTGAGCAGCAATTAGATTCCAGTATCTCAAACTCAGAGGCACAAAATCCTGCTTAAATCATCTGAGAGCCACAGATGCAAAACAGCCAAATATAATACACTAGCATCACTTTGTTTAGATAAAAAGAGAGGAAGTTCCTGTTCTTGAGCAAGTGTACTCGCATATGAGAACACTTCAGCAATAAAATTAAAATATGTGTTCTTCTCTCAAGCCAGAGATTCATAATTTCGCTGAACAAAACTGCTGTTTTGTTAATTGTTCTATGAAACCGTCAGAAAAAATGGATGAATTAGTTACTTAAAAATTAATATTGGTTGTATTTGTAAATTATGGTTATTTTATTAAGGTCTATACATTTTTTAATTGAATACATGTACTATACATTTATTTAAATTTAACTTCATTTTTAATTAATTAAACTGCAGCCATACTACTGTTCAAAACTTCTCTTAAGCATATCAAGGCTGTGTATATTTAATAAAAAATACAGTAAAATCTGTAATTTTGCAAAATATTACTACAATTTAAAATAAGCGTTTTCTATTTTAATGTTTTAAAATCTAATTTATTGCTTTGATCAAAGCTGAATTTCCAGCATTATTACTCCAGTCTTCAGTGTCACATGATCCTTCAGAAATCAGTCTAATATGCTGATCTGCTGCTCAAGAAACATTTCAGATTATTATCAATGTTGAAAATAATATGTTGACATTTTTGTGGAAACCTTTATTTTTCAGGATTCTTTGATTTTTTTTTTTTATGTATAGAAATCTTCTGTAACATTATAAATGTCTTTACTGTCACTTTTGATCAACTTAATGCATCCTTGTTGAATTAATTTCTTAAAGAAACAGCAGTGGATGTATATCGGAGCACGAGGACATTTTTTCATCATATGACTGGAACAGATAGAGTTTTCTGCAAAGTATGTTTGAGCATCCAACTCTGGTGATGTTTGAGAATCAATCAAAATAACACGATTCCATGTTAAACGGCACACAGCGAGCCTGATTATGTTGTTTATCAAATTCGCTTGACAATGTATCATGCATGTAAACAGAGAGACAGCACAGATGCGTATCAGTCGACGGGAGCCCAAGAAAACAGAAAATCTCTGATAGCGTTTAGAATTGAAGGAAAATTGAGCGTAGCGGCCCCATCATTCTGTGACAATTTCAGGGCTTTTCCACTTGTCAAAAACCTGACGACAAAACAGCAGCCTCCGATACGCCGGGTTACACCCCAAACAGAGCTCAATAAAGTCTGCCCAACAAACCCAACTGCACAAAACGAAAAGCACATTTAAAGAGACAGCGCACCTCAAATTCAAAAATCGATCATCTGCTCATTCAAACCTTGTGTGACTATTTCTTCACCCAAACACAGAATAGACTTGGAAAGTAGTGTGCAAGATACTTTTAAGGTGCTTTTTGGAGCTTGACAGCTCCAGTCCCCATCCACTTCCATTGTACGGAAAAAGAAAGAAAGTCACAGAGGTTCAGATTTGAATTTTTAGGTGAACGGCTGTTTTAACCGCTATAAGAGGCACTGCATAAATGATGAATGAAGATCTTGACAAACGGTTCTCAGTCAGCAATTCATAACTATCATTCAGAAATCGACTCGGACAAAAACATCAATGCCGTTGGCAGTTTGCACTCTTTCTCTGCAGCTGATGTAAAACAGCGAGGCAATATGTTTTTGAGAGATCTCAGTTGAATTTTCATGCTACGGGCATATAAACACTCATTCACTCGCTGCAGGCCAGAAACGGGCTTGTGATTAGCCTATATTTGATTTTTCTGCATTTGCAAATTTGCAACATTAGGCACAAGGGCACATTTGGTGGAGAGGTTGTGATTATTTAAGAGAATGCTTCCGTTATATTCAATGAAGCTGTTGCTCGTTTGCAGTGTAGAAATGGTCTACGTTCAGAACTGCATGCTACTATAAACCTTGTATAATTTCTGTAGTATGCCGTATATAAGCTATTCTCTGTATACATTATTTATGTATGGAATATTCTGGAAGGTCTGTGATAGGGGTGTCCGATATCATGATTTTTGATCGTGGACGATTAAAATGTCTCTTTCGCGTCTGATTGTGCTGCTAATACGGTCAAAACACACAAGGTTAATAGTTGAGAGAAAAACTGATGCGTTTTGTTTAAAAAAAGTGGTGAAAGGCCAACCAACTGCTCTGGGTTGTGAAGCTTGAAGCTTGTTTCAATCCTTGAGAGATTCAGAACGTCAATTCGTCTGCTTAAGAAACTGTTCTGACCATCATGAAGTCATCCGTCTTGCAGCCGAAGGCCAGGCGTAATGTTCACATAATGAATGAATGAGTCAGGAGACTCACGCAGACTTTGCCACAGGCAAAAACAAGCCTTGTTCCAATCTGAGAGGAGTCTAAAGAAGTCTAAAGGAGACATAAAACTATGACTCCTTTAGAATAAAAATAGTGAAACAGTATTTGACCCGTCACACTAAACAACCTAAGCTCACTACACTGAAGAGATACAGTAAAAAAAAAAAATCTTGAGCTAGAAAACACAACTAAACATGCTAGCCATTATTGCCCACAAAACACACAAAGGAGGAAGTTAAAAGCACAATTGCTCTGTCGAATCGGAAGAGTTCAGAGCAGCTCAGATTTCAGTGATAAGGAGAACAAACACCCTGATTGCCTTATTGTGCCTCGCTACTGTGGAAACTGTTAAAAATCCAGCAATGATGCCAAAACCGAGCGTGTTGTCATCCCATCTGTGACCAAAACACAGCAACAACAACAACAAATTTCCTATTTCGTCCTAAAATACCAATGACACACAAAGCCAGAAACTGTAGCACCCTAAATAGCAGCAAATAATAATAATAAAAACTACAATTACAGATAGAGACCTTTAGATGATCAGCAAAATGTCTGGAAAAATGAAATTAAATACTCAATTAAATGTACTATTAATGTTAGATATTATATTTAAAGATATATTAAATTAACTGAATGACTGAAAACGTTACAGATAGAGAGACCTCCCAGATGATCCAAAAATGGTTAGAACATATTAATATTTCTTCAAAAAAAAAAAGATATATATATATATATATACACATACACACACACAAACATTTTAATCAAATTGAATATTTATATTAAATGTACCATTTATAATTATAATTAAATATATTATTAATAATAAGATAATATTTCATTTAAAAATATATATTTCATTTCAAATTTTACAAATACATTTTACATGATATTTACAATGTCCTGAATGATTGAAAATGTTCACAAACTCAGTCTGAGCACGTCCAGGTTTGCCATTCAGTCAGCCATACACGGGCAACCGTTCTCGATAAGCATCTTCCATAAACCTATTGCAAGCGTCCTGTATTAGATCAGTGAAGGGAAGTGGAAATATACAACTTGTAATGGAGCTGCGTCATTGTAGCAAATCACACGATTCCACCCCCAGTCTTTACACAACAGCAGCAGATATGAAATTATGCTCTTTATACAATTAGAAGCTGCAGTTAAAATAAGCCGTGCCACAGTCTTAAACCAGCATTTTTAACTCAGACCGAGGAACTCCCAAGCAACAAGAAACCAGAGGCTCTTCTGACTTCAAAATTTGACCTTTACTTCACCTCCTCCCTTCTACGTGTGGTCCGTCGAGTCTCCGGTCCACGTGAAAGCATGTGTGAGCCAGAGTCTTACCATGAGGGATTACAAACACACGTGTGTTTGTGTCAGATCCTAATCACATAATGAACATGGCATTGCCCAGGACGCCTAGATCAACCCCGGCCTTCTGCTTTACACTATAAATAAAACACAGAGCTGGCATCAGGAAGCCAACAATCACTGGCCATCCGTCTTCAGACTCTTGGATGATACCTGGATAGTGAGCTAAGCAGGACTAAGCTTGGCCGTCAAATATCTGAGGAAAAAAAAGGCATAGTGGTAACAGTCAGACGCATTAGATGCATCGCAAATGTGCCCGTCGTGCTGATCTGATTAAGCAGACAGGTGGCAGACATGCAGACTAACAAAGGAAAGCGGTAGTTGACATACTACTGTGTGATCTATGAGGAACAAGCTGATTCCTGTAGGCCGTGCATGTGCGCGGATTACGCATTTCAGCTGCCGCCAGGGAATTCAGTGAAACGGAGATCGGTTTACAGTGGCTGAAAGATATTCGGACACTTTCAAAGTTCTGAATATCTTCGTGTTATAACAAAACTCTCATTATTTAAAGAAATGGTTCACTCTCAGGCCATCCTGTAGATTTGTTCCTTCACCAGTTTGTAGAAATGCATCATTCCATCACTTGCTCACCACTGGATCCTCTGCAGTGAATGGGTGCCGTCAGAATGAGAGTCCAAACAGCTGATAAAAACATCACAAGCAATCCACACCACTCCAGTCCATCAGTTAATGTCTTGAGATGTGAAAAGATGTGCGTTTATAAGACATAAATACATCATTAAGGTGTTTTCACTTCATAGATGTTAAATGTGGCTGAAGTGTCTAAATGCTTGTTACTAAATTAAAAAGATCCATAAATGAAAATAATACATGCAATAAAAGGCTCTGACTTCACACAGAGGATCTGAACTTTGATCCGACTGCCTAATCTTATTATCAGAAAACATACAATCTCATGTTCCCATTAATAGCAGAACAACTATGACAAAAACGCCACTGATCGAACCACCATTTTTAAGCAATCAGACCATATATAAAATCCTACCAATCAGCCTTTTAACATCAGCTCAAGAAGACTAGACAGTCAACCCAAAAATCCGCACAATCATCTTCCCAAAAACATGTGCTAAGCATCTTCTGGTGGAGAGGTTGCAAGAAAATCACTGCTATTGTAATATTCAGGGATGGCAGATGGGCCGAAACAGCAATAAAGTGTTGCATCACTTTCTCCTTGCAGTGATACTGCCACCCCGGCACATGCTCACTTCACATTTACAGTCATATTTTATATGATATTATACAAAAGCTTTTTCTTTAATTATATATATAATTTGTAATATATAAAACACAAATAAATGCAGATATTAAAAATTATTATATATTAAAAAACATTTTATTTCATATTTAATACTACATTTGCAAGTAAAAAAAAAAACTTAAATATATATGTAACACAACCATATCTGGATTATGTATAAATTCGCAAATGATCGATATCTAGCGTCAAAACCAAAAAGTACAGCAGTAATTTGTGAATGATCAGTTTCAGATGTTGCCATCATACTCCTGTAAACCCTTATGGCCACATGCTAATGAAAAGCCGAAGGTGTGAATGGTGGTGAGACCCTATTCTGAGAAAAGTTCAAGCTATCGGGCAGGTAGTTCTTAGCACTTCTGCATAAATGCACCAATGCATCATGTAAAACTCAAGCGCACAAGTTCCTGAGCGCGCATTCAGATCCCAGTGCTGCAAGCAACACACCCGAGCTGCTGAAGGATGCAGAGACACATTGTTACAATCTTACTGAACACCGAAACAAATCAATGGCACATGCATCCAACAGCATATGCACCTCACAATATACACAACCACACAATATCAGCCCACCGGACACAGGCTGCTCTCTCTTATGGAGATCATAACGCAATGCATTATACAGCTGAAATGCCCGAAAGCACAAACCTGTCTGTCCTTTCCCGAGGGTCTTTTCCAAGCGGTACGGTCCCACGTAATTGGCATGAGGGCTAGTGCTATTTTCTTTCCCTGACAATGACATTGTCCCCGTCTAAACACACTTCACGCGGCGCTGCAGTTCTTGGGATACAGCAATCCTCTTATAGCTGCGCTGCACCGGAGGACGCGCTTTACTCCAATTTAACGACGTCTGCTTTTGTTTCTCCTGCCCGTTTCAGACAGAGAGTCTGTGGTTGAGGTGGGGAAAAGGGCTCTTTTAATGTGTCCTCTCCCTTCCTTCTCACGGGGTGAACCGGGCGGCTGAAGATCCGACTGGCATCGCGGGGACCTGCGCGGCTTCTCTCTCTCTCTCTCTCTCTCTCTCTCTCTCTCTCTCTCTCTCTCTCTCTGGCGCGGCCGGCCTGGCCGGTCTGCGAATCCGCCGACGCTACTACGGCGAAGGCATGCTTATTAATATTCATGAGCTAAGCCTTCGCCATTGGATAGCCATGAATTAATATTAAAAAGCCATTTTTTGAAGCCTAAGAAACAAATAGAGGACCATTTTTTTTAATAATCAATAATGAATTAAATGAGTAGTTCTGTATGTTAAATAAATACATGTGTATAATGCGATATAAATTTAGTCCTGCATTTTTTTTTATAAATACAACTTTATTAATAAATTCTTTGAATATGTATTATATTTATTGATTTCAGTATTTATGTATTGTCATTTGCTTTCATGTACATGAAATCTACTAAAGAAGCTTAGCCATTGGAGGATGAGCGTGTGACGCCAGCAAACCCTAATGCATATTAATGAGATGCGCCTGTGTCGTAGTAGGATTGGTAATTTGTCGTGCTGAGGCTGAGCTGCAGCGCTTAATTTTGATTGACGGAGAAGCTCGCCAAGAGTGCCGCAGCTGATGAGCTCTGACAGCAATGAAACGGCAATGAACATTTTTAATTTTGCAATAATTTCCCCGCTGTTAGACCAAATATTTTTTTAACATTTTAAGAATGAAACAAATGAGGAATTCTGCACGTAAAATAAATAAATAAATAAATACATGTAGGCCTAATAATAATAATAACAAAAGTAATAATAAATAGCCTACTAGATAATAAATATTTGTCTATATATTAGTTTATTAATTATTTGTTTTGAATATTCATTATTTGTAGGCTACTTATTTCATTTTTGTATAATTGTATAGAAATATAAAAATATATAAATTAATATATTATATTATATGATAAAAGTTATATAAGGATATAAAAATTATATATAATCACAATGATTATTTAAAAATCATTAAATTGCTGTTAGACCAAATATCTTAAAACATAAATAAATAAATACAATTTTTGGTTAGTTACCATTTACTCATCCTTATCAGTGTTATTTTAGTATTATTTATATAATATTATAGGAAGTATTAATGATCTTTTTATATTTTCAGTTTTCTTTGTAATAGTAAAGTATTACTATTACTACTTAGTAACGTTTTAGATGCTTGTGCTGTAATTTTGTTGTTGTTGTTGTTAAATATTTACATATAGCATTCATTTAATTTAATTTCAGTTTAGGAGTAGTACTTCAAATTAAAATATATTAAAGCTTTGCCAAGGCAACATTTTCAGATTTTTTTCAATTACTGATAATGATTTTAACAGTTTTAGTTTTATATTCATATAATCAGTGAAACAAATTAAATAAATGAAATAAAATAAAGCCTTAATAATATTCTCTCCTGTACAGTTGCACACTAAATCAACAAAGTATTTTGACTATTGTTTTATTATTCATCCCTTTTTAATGTTTATTTTTTCCTGCTATGATTTCACTCATGTAACACGTTGTGGTCTCTCAGTGAGCAGCTCATAAAGGTTTAAGCTCTGTGTTCACTGAGCAGACTGTGTTGACCAGAAGCTTTATTCCACTACCTGCTGATCTCAGAGCAGTGTGAGAGTGAGAGCAGCAGTCAATAACACGCCTCCCTGAGTGTGAAGCACCCAACTCTGACTCTTCACAGCACTACATTACACATCCGTACACACCACAACACACGCTCAGCGCCTGCAGTGCTACACATACAGACCCTTCATCAGCTGTATCGTGGAATCTGAGACACACATTAACACCAGTTATGCTTGAAACTAAATATCAGGAACAAAATCAGTTCCTGCTGGTCGTCCTCAAGAGAGAACTTGATGTTCTCCTGAAGATCTGCTACTTAGGTCTGTATTGAAAAACCCAAAACAAACACACACTGTCTGAGTAGGATCAGAAACTTCCTTTGCGACCATTAAAAAGTATGCTCTATATACTGTAGTATGTGTGTAGTGAATTCAGATGTACTACATCCACCATTCTGGGACTGTCACATGGCCTACACTTCAACTCCTCAGCTGTGGCCTCACAGGATAGTCAATTCAGACATGCTACACCTCACAAACACTGCTTTTCGCAATATATATGTGGTATCGAGCCCAGCTTATGATTTCACCAAGTTGAACTTCCTGGAACAACATTCCCGTATCAACCAATCAGAGCTTGGGGTTTGACTTAAAGCAATAGTTCATGCAAAAATGAAAAATCTGTCATTTACTCATTCCGGAAATTAAATTTTATTTTATTCGGCTTAATTTAATTGACAACTATTAGTTTTAGTCTTAAGTAAGTATGCGTCGTGTCGGGATCCTGATCACCCTGTTGGGGTTTATTCTGAGATAACAACCGGCTGGATGTACATTATCCCGCTTATTACATGGCTAAAAAGATTTGTTTTTACCATATATGTTGAAATTAATGCTGAAGTCTTCCATTGTAACACGCGGTGGTTAAGTGTTTTCTGTCACAATATGGCGCCAGACAGTCAACGATAGCGGAGTGACTCGTTAAGCATATAAGTAGTACCGGTCAAGATAACTTGTAGTACCCGGATGAGCGGTGTGTTATTCAATTTGGCGGTTGTTATCTGGGAATAACATACCGCTGGATGGCACGATTCACCAATCAGAATCAAGTATTCCACAGAGCCGTGTAATAATTAATAATAATAATACTGATCTTCATGTCGTTATAAACTCGTATGGCTTTCTTTTTTTTTGCTTCTGCAGAGCTCACGACACAGTCTCATAGAATTTTTATTTATTTTTTTTAACTGTTTGACGTTTTGGGGAATTGCTGGCTAATTTGTATGAATATGTTCGATCTTACTAGTAAGTTTTCGTAGGATACTTATAGGATCTACAGTGGGTTTAGAAAAGAATCACTCCCTTTAAAATAATCACATTTTGTTGCTTTGCAACAATGAAGACGGACATCGTTTTTGTTTTATCCATCTGTATTTACTCTGTGCAGCTTATAACATCCAAGTGAAAGATATAACACCAACATGTCAGAAAAACCTAAATAATCAGAATCACTGAGTTGGAAAATATCATATCATATCATACCGCCACCTCTTTAAATAGTTCAACTCAAAAGAACTCAAAAGAAGATATTTTGAAGAAAGCTTCAGAAGTTTTTAGTCTAACTCAATGGGGTCCAAAACTTTCAAGCTCCAAAATGAACAGTAAGGTAGCATGAAATTAATCCATACAGCAGTTTTCTAACTACTGTATCACTTCTTGAGTTTATACTTTGACTTAGGTTAGTAATATAACTATGTTTATGTGCATCAATGTTGTTCCAAGACCAACCATCCAAGACATCCAGGAAATCATCACCAGTCACCAGCACATCCCCATCCACAATAACAGCTCTCAGTGAGGATCTCCCTTTGAAGCTTTGAGGAACATCTGTACACGTTGTGTCTAATCAAGCTTGCCAGTGCGTCCCTTGCTCCCCTGCATCACAACGACTGTGAAATTAATCAGGAGGCGCAGCGAGCCTTAGCATGATGCTACATGGGAACGTCCGCTAAACTGCCTCGGATTTCAGAAGTTAATGATGAGATGAGATGCCTGTTGTTTGTAATATAAACTAACTTCCAAACATTCGCTATCACTCGCAGCTATTGATTTGATATGTGCTGTTTATTTGATATTATATTCTACAGTGATAAAAAAAATGTTAGGGAAACTAGTTTGAAAGTTACAAGCGAGTTTCTTTTTAAATATGGAACTTTCTCATGATATAACAAAACCAGGGACTGTTTTTGAATAAATTGGTTTCATATATTGCATCTGTGGGATGCACAGATGTCAGAATGCAGAATAACGTTTATAGTTTTATAAAGTATGCAGTTTACCTTTGATAAACACACTTAATTATGGAATAATTATCAAGGGTGTGCAAATGAGAATTATTACCGCTGGATGGCACGATTCACCAATCAGAATCAAGTATTCCACAGAGCCGTGTAATAATTAATAATAATAATACTGATCTTCATGTCGTTATAAACTCGTATGGCTTTCTTTTTTTTTGCTTCTGCAGAGCTCACGACACAGTCTCATAGAATTTTTATTTATTTTTTTTAACTGTTTGACGTTTTGGGGAATTGCTGGCTAATTTGTATGAATATGTTCGATCTTACTAGTAAGTTTTCGTAGGATACTTATAGGATCTACAGTGGGTTTAGAAAAGAATCACTCCCTTTAAAATAATCACATTTTGTTGCTTTGCAACAATGAAGACGGACATCGTTTTTGTTTTATCCATCTGTATTTACTCTGTGCAGCTTATAACATCCAAGTGAAAGATATAACACCAACATGTCAGAAAAACCTAAATAATCAGAATCACTGAGTTGGAAAATATCATATCATATCATACCGCCACCTCTTTAAATAGTTCAACTCAAAAGAACTCAAAAGAAGATATTTTGAAGAAAGCTTCAGAAGTTTTTAGTCTAACTCAATGGGGTCCAAAACTTTCAAGCTCCAAAATGAACAGTAAGGTAGCATGAAATTAATCCATACAGCAGTTTTCTAACTACTGTATCACTTCTTGAGTTTATACTTTGACTTAGGTTAGTAATATAACTATGTTTATGTGCATCAATGTTGTTCCAAGACCAACCATCCAAGACATCCAGGAAATCATCACCAGTCACCAGCACATCCCCATCCACAATAACAGCTCTCAGTGAGGATCTCCCTTTGAAGCTTTGAGGAACATCTGTACACGTTGTGTCTAATCAAGCTTGCCAGTGCGTCCCTTGCTCCCCTGCATCACAACGACTGTGAAATTAATCAGGAGGCGCAGCGAGCCTTAGCATGATGCTACATGGGAACGTCCGCTAAACTGCCTCGGATTTCAGAAGTTAATGATGAGATGAGATGCCTGTTGTTTGTAATATAAACTAACTTCCAAACATTCGCTATCACTCGCAGCTATTGATTTGATATGTGCTGTTTATTTGATATTATATTCTACAGTGATAAAAAAAATGTTAGGGAAACTAGTTTGAAAGTTACAAGCGAGTTTCTTTTTAAATATGGAACTTTCTCATGATATAACAAAACCAGGGACTGTTTTTGAATAAATTGGTTTCATATATTGCATCTGTGGGATGCACAGATGTCAGAATGCAGAATAACGTTTATAGTTTTATAAAGTATGCAGTTTACCTTTGATAAACACACTTAATTATGGAATAATTATCAAGGGTGTGCAAATGAGAATTATTACAAACTTGATTATCATCAATTCTAAGTTACATATGGAGGAGGACCACATTTACACACAAATGGTAATTCATTTAGGCAGAACAGAGACTTCAATCAGTGATATCATTATCAGTGTTGGGGGTAACGCATTACAAGTAACGCGAGTTATGTAATCAGATTACTTTTTTCAAGTAACTAGTAAAGTAACGCATTACTTTTTAATTTACAAGAGAATATCTGAGTTACTTTTTCAAAAACCGTACTAATAACTATAATTACTCTAGACAAACATTTGTGTGTCTTTTTTTATTGTCTTTTTTAAGTGTGTTGAAATTTCTTCTTCTGCATTATACTGTACAGACGTAAATTTACTTTCCCTTCAGCCTGAGGCGTATTCATTTCACTTTTGGTGTGAAAGCGCTTTTATATTTGCCAAAAACAGAACTTTTTTATTTTAAAAACAAACAAGCGAGCCCTGTCCAGATTTAAAAAGTAACGCAAAAGTAACGTAACGCATTACTTTCCATAAAAAGTAACTAGTAATTAGTTACTTTTTTATGGAGTAACGCAATATTGTAATGCATTACTTTTAAAAGTAACTTTCCCCAACACTGATCATTATTTATTCTGTATTTTTTTTTTACATATAAATTCTGATTCATTCTAATGAATCAGTTCAACTCCATTTAAGACGAGCCGATTCATTTGAATGAATCAAATTTTCCACCTCTAGGTACAGTATGCGAGAGAGGAATTTTTAAGACGAATTGATTCATTAGAATGAATTGGACTTTCCAACTCTGCATACAGTATGAGAGAGAGAACCATTTAGGATGAACTGATTCAGTAGAATAAATCAGACTTTACAACTACATGGTAGAAGGTTTTGGAGGAACTGATTCAACAGAATAAACTAATTCATTAGAGAAACAGCCTTTTGGGAGCTTTTTTGAACTGATTTACAAAAATGAATCAGACTTTCCAACTAAAAGATAAAGAAACAATTGTAACAAAGCGATTCACTTGAATGAAATCGTTCTTTTAAATCTACATATGAGAGAAAGAACCATTTAGGACTAAACGATACACTAGAATGAATCAGACTTTCAAACTCAATGAGAGAGAGAACAGATAAGAAAGAATTGATATACTAGAATGAACTGAACTTTCCAACTCTACAAATGAGACACAGAACCATTTAGAAAAAAACAATTCACTAAAATGAATCAGACTATTAAAATCTTCATCTTAGGATGAACGATTCATTAGAATGAATCAGACAAAGAATAATTTAAGATGAACTGGTTTAACAGCATGAATCAAACTTTCCAACTCCTCGCATGAGAGAAACAACCTTTTGGGATGAAACGATTCACTGGAATGAATCAGACTTTCATCTCTACATATGAGACAGAACCATTTAGAACTGACAGATTCATCGGAATGAACTCGACTTTCCAAATCTGCATATAAGTGAGAGAACTGTTTAGAATGAACTGATTCACTACAATGAACCAGACTCTCCAACTCCACATATGAGAGAAACAGTGTTTTAGGATGGACCAATTCGGCAGAATTAATTGGATTTTCCAACTCTACAAAGAGACAGAATATAGGATGAACCATTTCACTATGAATGAATCCGAATTTTCAGCTTTACATGAGAGAAAGAACCATTTATGATTAACCAATTCAACAGAATGAATCAAACTTTCCAACTCTCACACATGAGAGAAACAACCTCTTGGGATGAACTGATTCAATAGAATGAATCAGACTTTCCAACTCTACATGAAAGAAAGAACCGTTTAAGATGATCTGATTAAGTAAAATGAATCAGATTTTTCAGCTCTAGATTTGAGAGAGAGAACAGTTCAGGATGAACTGAATCGGGCTTTCCAACTCTACAAAATGAGAACTGTTTAGGTCAAATAGATTCAGCAGAATGAATCGAAAATTTCCAGCTCTACATGAGACAATGAACCATTTTAGGAAGAACTGATTCAACAGAATAAAATGGAGTTTCAAACTCCACACATGATAAGAACAACCATTTAAGATGAATTCAACATTCCAACTTTACAGGAGGTAAAGAACTGTTTAGAACAAACTGACTCACTTGGACTTTCAACTCTGCATACGAGAGAGAGAGAACCATTTTGGATGAAAAGACTGAATAGAATGAATCAAACTTTCCCATCTCCATATAAGTGAGAGAACTGCTTAGGACCAACCAATGCACTAGAATGAATCAGTCTGTCCATCTCTTCATCTACTGTAGAACCGTTTAAGATGAACTGATTCACTTGAATGAATCAACTTTCCAACACAACTTGTAAAGCAGAGTACTTATTATTTAATTTGACATAAAACTGCTTTTCATCTCCTCACACTGATCTTAGATCAGTCGCACAGCTTATTAGATGTGCTGAGGCTTGGATTCAGGCAGCGGAAGCTGGTCCTGGATCAGTGTGAGCAGAAGCAGAGTGTGATTAATTGAAGGATCATCAGCAGCAGGGAAGCCCATTATAGCCCATCTGTAAGCATTTAGGAGCTGGAGTCAACAGAGATGCTGAGAGCCTCGTTTGCTGCACCTCTCATGTTTACTGCTGGCCTGAGCCAGACTTATAGAAATGATAAATTAATCTATTGATTGTTTGTTTGCCCATAGACTTTAATTTATAACTTTGATTTCTATGTGATATAGATGCATGAAAGATTTTACACGTTCAGAATCTGAATTAAGTGTGAATACACCAGCAACATTTGTGTTCGTTGTCTTAACATCCTTAACATGTTGGATTTGTTGAAGTTCTGTTCAAAGCTTCTCCAACTTTCAAAGATCAATTTTTCCAAACAATAAAAAATAGAGTATAATAGAGGAGAAATGACATCTGAGAACAGCATGAAAACACGGGTAGAAGGAAGGAGAATTGTAGGGTGGCTCTCTGTTTCTAATGAAAGTGCTGCAGGAATCAGACGTTACTGTCACTGCTGCCTGTGGTGAACTCAGATAGGAGTCATTTAAGGGAGAAAAGAAAACTGAGAATGATGAAATATATACCTGTGATGCCAGAGTTAATAAACAGGAACATTACAGACAATGTTCACACTTCATATTTCGGACGTTTGTTTTCCAGAGATCCTTTTGTTATGCTGAAATAATATTTTAAACGCAGCATGAAATGATCTAAGGCAGGAGTTGTCAAACAGGGATCCATGAATTTTGTTTAGAGAGAATATAAATAATACAAAAGAAAAGCTACATATAACTGTGTGTGTGTGTGTGTGTGTATTTCATTTCATATATATATATATATATATATTCACATTATTTACCTTTATTAAAATTTATTTGTGTGTGTGTGTGTGTATACAAATTTATTTATTTATCATTAGCTTGTTTAATAGTTTTGTTATTATTGTTAAATTATTGATATTATTATTGTTTTATATTAATTTTATATTAATTTACATGTACATTTCATTTGTAATGCACCTTGTACTCATCTAATATAAAAGATATACTTTATGTTTTAATGTATACAAAGCATTTTAAATTCATAAATAATTGTCAATTTTATATAAATGTTGTAATGCTGAATCCTAATACAAAGTAAAAAAAAAAATCCATATACCATTTTAATTTAATTTGTTGTGACTTTAATACAATGACAAATAAAACCCAATCATTTATTTTAGCAAATAACACATCTTTATATCACACTTTATGTTTTACACACACTGTATAAATAGTTCTTTGGCATATTTAGTGGCCTTTATATTTGAGGAAGTGGCTTGCTTGCGAAGGATTGTTATATCAACCGCAGCCAGAGCTTCAGAGCTTGTTCCTCTTCATGTCATGTTATTAGATTAGTGAACAGAAACTGATTTATGTGGCATGTCAGTTTAGCAGCAGGTTTGTTTATTATCCATTGCTGGGTCAGGTTTAACTGAATTTGTGTGTGTGACAGTGTGTTTGTAGAGGCAAAGGTTGAATGGACAGGCTAAATGTGCACAAATATGACACCTGATATGTTTCAGCCACGTGCCCTGGTAGAATGATTGATCATACAGACCACAAGAACATTCTCCGGCTTCATTGCAGCTTTATTGTGCCTTGTAGCAACACATACCATCACACACACCAGCTTGAATATACATTGCTGAGGACACAAACATACATTTCTTTGTCTTTACGTGGACAAATGTGTAAATGCAACAGCATACCGCCACCTACTGGGCATTTAAAGGTCATTGAATTTTACTTTTGGTTACTTTTGGTAGAAGGTGGTAATACCATGGTACAATGGTCATGAATGAATACCAGATTCATGTAACATGTTATTTACATGGTATTTCCAAGATACTTCCAATAATACCATGCTATTGCCACGGTACATGTACAAGAATCATGATATTAGCATTTTATCATGTCAAAAAGAACATCCCTGTTAAAAAAACAGCATATGCTGGTTAGGTATGTTTTGACGCTGGGATGCTGGTTTAAGCTGGTCATTTGCTGGTTTATGCTGGTCATGTGCTGGCAAAGGACCAGCATAGACCAGCAAAAGGACCAGCATAAACCAGCAAAGGACCTGCATAAACCAGCAAAGGACCAACTTAAACCAGCAAAGGACCAGCTTAAACCAGCAAAGGACCACCATAAACCAGCACATGACCAGCATAAACCAGCAAAGGACCATCTTAAACCAGCATCCCAGCGTCAAAACATACCTAACCAGCATATGCTGTTTTTTTCAACAGGGATGGAAGTACCGTATATGTTTTGTTAGTTCAAAACAAAGCGTTGTGGAGAGTTTTGGACTTTATTCATACTGAACACTTGAGGTATATCAAGAAACTAGATTTATACATTTTCTGAAAGAAAAAATTAAATGTGTTTGCCCATGCTAACAATGCTAACATGTTTGCTAGTGGTTGTTTTGCAGTTCTGATTGGTTCTAGTGTTTTTAGTGTGTTGCTATGTGGTTACTAGGCTATTCTGAGTGGTTGCTATGTAGACACTCGCTATTTTTACTGGAAAATTTGATAGAACTTAGAAAATGCTAACAAATCTGTTCAACAAGCTGCACAATTTGAGCTATCGTTCATGTTCGTAGCACAAACAGTGTGACTAATGCAAGTAACTGGATCTAAAATCTTCGTTCTGTCTGAGTAGGTACTTCTTTTTGAAGTAAGTACTTCGCTAACATTCAAAAAGTACATTCTATATAGTCTGAAAGTGTGTAGTATGCCAGTTATTCAGATGTACTACAGTAGATTTGCCATGTTGTCATTGGCATGTGACCTACCAGCATCAGTTGCGTAGATTTACCACCATTCACAGATCTTCTCCCGTGGACTCATGGGATAGTAAAGTGTCCCATCACATGTGCAGAAGTAGCAGGTCATCTGTGTACTTTTCTCCTATGAATACTGTGAATTAGGACATAGTACTCTTTCACATACTGTTCTTGGCCTACTACATAGTAGGAAAGTGAATATGTTCAGATGCAGCCATCGTCTTGATATGCTACTGTTAAAGGGGTCATATGATGCTATTTTAAAGATCATTATTTTGTGTATTTGGTGTAACAGAATATGTTGACATGCTTTAATGTTCAAAAAACACATTATTTTTCTAATACTGTACATTACTGTAGGTCCTCTATGCTCCGCCTCTCTCAAATGCTTCGTTTTCTACAAAGCCCCCTCCTTTGACAAGCGCAGTCTGCTCTGATTGGCCAGCTGACCCAGTGCATTGTGATTGGCCGAACACTGCAAGCACGCATCGGAAACGTAACGCCCCTTACCATAATCGCGAGCGTCAGCTTTCAAAGTAAATATCAAGACAGTTAATAATGTCGTTAGTTTTACCATCAGTTCAAGCCAAAAGGGCAACGTGCATTATGTTTTCTGGAAATTATACAAAATTACACCAATTATACCAAAAGTTCATTCGAATAATTATTTTCATATTCACAGAATACTTGGATAATCTTCTACAATTGCCCAAATGTGTTGTGTACACTATGGCACTGTATCCCACAATGCAATAGGCTTGACTTAACCATTTAAGGGTTAACGAATGAACTGGAAGTAATATCAGACTTAATTTTTTTGTTAATGTTTATCGCACATGGTGAAGTATACAGTTACAAATGCTAGGTACTACATAGTGTACACTGCACAGCATGCACTTCTCTAGTTTTCCATTTGAAACAGGGCCTTTGTAGCAATGAAACTACAGTCATACATTTTCTAAAGAAAATGTGAGTGATGTAACATGCAAAATTGGTTGCTATAAGGTTGCTAAGGTGTTTTGAGGGTTTTTTGGCATATTGCTATGTAGTTTCCAGGCCGTTCTAGGTGGTATCTTACTGGCCTGAATCACAAAGGCCAAGTCTAAAGAATCCAGTCTCAAGATATTCTGGTCTCTATACGCTTCATGTCCCTCCTTCAGTGTAATAAGTGACTTCTGTGCACTATTTACAGTAGACAACGGACTGATAAAATGTCGCTGAAATTTCGTTATTGTGACTGCAAGTTAACGTCCAGGTCGAGTTTAATACTTAGTGTTAAACGTTTATTTATCAGCTAATACATACATTTATAAATGTTAATATGTCAATGTTTAATGCAGGTACGATCTCTCATAGCGATCACGAGTCTTAGTTTTTTGTTTTACGTGAAGCGAGGGATTCCTGTGGGGGTTGATAAAGGAGGAGAAAAGATGGATGAGAAGGGGGAAGCTGACGACAGCCGCTGTAAGTACGGGGCAGTCAGACCACAGAGCGCGAGTGATTATGGCAGATGTCTCTATTCCTGCTGCTTCAGACTCGCCCCACACGCACACAGAGATTGATTGAGAGCAGTGGTTTGGACAGACTCTCGCTGGGCCATGCGGGTAATGGCTGTCTGTGACCCATCATAACCTAATGCTCCTTGCACACCACAGACACACTGACTAAAACACTGCACACAAAACACACCAGGCTCTTATCACTGGCCTGCTAACATGATACACATATACAGGACAGTACTGTGGTGGTACCATGAAATGGAGTGGAATCAGATGGTAATACCATGGTACTGAAGAGTTTTTTTTTTAACATCATATATTTAAAAAGAATAAAAAATAACACTTTTTACTAAATTATATAAATGATATCTAAAAATATAACATTGTTAAAATGATTACTTTATTAAGGAATATTCATTAATGTTTTGAGAAATACATTAAAGAGTTAAACTTACAATGTGTATAGTACTTTGCTATATACCACGGTATGGGCATTTTTGTTACATATACATGATATACAAAATAGACATATGTAAATGTATGTAGACATAGACATATACAAAAATGCCATGGTACTAGCATGGTACATAAAAAATCATGGTAGTACCATGGCACGTTTTGTGAGTACAATACCATGTGTTTTGATCATGATTTTTGGACATGGTAAAATTATGATGTTTTTGCAAATGTTACCATGGCGATATGGTCACTTTACCATATGCACCATGGAAATACCATGTTTTTTTTGGATATTTATCATGATAATACCATGTTTTGGGCATGTGCACAATGGTAATATCATTTTGACAAATATTTCACAATAATATGTATGTTTTGCACATGTATCAAAGTAATGGCATGTTGTTTTTTTTTACATTTACCATGCAATACCATGCTGTTCTGGATAAGTACCATGGTAATACCATGTTGTTTGCATATGCACAATAGTAATATAATTTTTTTGGACATTTATTGCAATATTATTTTTATTTACCATGGTAAAACCATGTTGTTTTTGGATATTTACCCTGGTAATACAATGATTTTGCATATGAAACATAGTAATATAATTTTTGGACATGTACCATAGCAAAACTTTGGTTTCTGTAAATGGTACCATGGTAATACCATTTCAACACATGTATCAAAGTAATCCTATGTTTTTGTTTTGCTTTGGGGTTTTTGGGGGACATTTAGCATGGTAATACCATGTTTTTTTTGCATATGCACCATAGTTATATAATTGTTGGACATTAATACCATGTTTTTTTACATGTACTATTATATGTGTACCACAGTAATATCACTGGTTTTTGTATGTCTATGGCAATATAATACACTTACAGAGGAGCACCTTGATACAACCTTTTTTTAATATTTTTAATTTATTTTATTTTATTTTTTGTATTTTTGAAGGAATTTTAGAATATCATGTAATACCATGGTAAGTTTAACACCACAGCATATACAGTATCAATACAGTGGTATTACCATCTGATAGCACTGATGCACCACATTTCTACAACAGTACTTTTAACTGATCACCTACACACACAGCTACACTACTAGTGTCCATAAAAAGATCCACACACCCACTGACCGCAGAGAGAATGTCACGTTGGTAGGGGGTCACTAACATTTCCCCCTGAGAGTCATAAAATCTGATTAGAGTTAAAACAGTCTCCCGCCTCACCAGCTGTCCCGCTGCACACGGGCGTCTGTCATCTGTGAAATGGAGTTTGAATGAAAAGGATGGCGAGATGGAGAGAAGGTCACAGAGGAGGGGGAGGACGATCAGAGGGATGAGGAAGGTGAAGGAAAGTAGGAGGAAAGGCCAGACAGAGAGACAAGCTGGCCACACTTGACCTTTACCACCCACATGTGTCAGTGACCGAGACGGGGTGCTGGTGTGGTTTAACCATCTCACCCCTCAGGGAGAAACACTATCACTCCAACCACCTCAATTAACCCTGATTCCTCTCTTAACCGTGGGGTCGCAAGGTCTCGCTTTCTACTGTACATTAAATTGTGTCCCTAGGAGGAGTGAATCCCAACCGGTCACTAGCTTTGTTTCCATCCAAAGATGCGAATTTAACTTATGTGCAAAACTGGAATATCGCATAAAACATTTGCGAATAAAGCACTGTTTCCATCCAAGGAGTCAGAGAGAACAAAATCGTCACTTCCTGATAAACTGGCACTAAAAATCTCTATCTGTTTACGTGCTACGTCACTTCCTGTTTGTTGCTGCCGTGTGGTTTGAGTTTGAGCTCCGTCAAGTTAATTCTTTGTCGTCTAATTTTTTATCTTAAAATCAATTTTATACACCATCCTTTTTCAGTTTTATAACGTGTGAATATATCCCCTAAACGGATCGCCTCTCCATCACTCCCAAGGATGATCTCGCCAGATCCACTCCGGACCCAGAGCCCAGCCCACCATCTCCCTGTTGTGCGGAGCTAAAGCCCGAGCCCACCGATGACGGAGATCCAATTCCCGCCATGATCTACGAGCCAGCGCAATGCCGAGCGACTGATCGGAGGATTGCCCCGGAAAGCCATCAGACCAGGTGCGTGAGCCGGCTGCAACGCCCATCGTGAGGGAGAAAGCCGTGGACGGTGAGAGCGCGGAGTGTGGAGAGTGAGCTGATAATACATCTGGGACTGCTGGACTTAGAAGGGGACCTTATTGACTGGGAAACTGAGCTGGAAGCCGATTTGCCCCCTCTCATCTCTCCTTCGTCCCCTTTGGTCCCGTCCAGCCCTGAGGGGGCTCCTGAGCGAGCTCCGCGGGTCTGCCATCCTCCAGCATCACCTTGGCTGGAGAATCCCTCACCTCCGCCTCCATCCTCCGAGGCCTGGACTCTGCCCCGGCCCATAGACCCAGCGGCTCCACCTCGGCTCCTAGCTCCCTCGCCTCCACCATCACCCATCGATCCACCGGGCTCCCTCGTCCCTCCGGCTCCGCCTTGGTCGGGTGTCGACCCGCCATCGCCTCAGGACTCCGCTCCTAGAGCTGCACCTTGTTGCTCAGTCCCACCGGCTCTATTGGGCTCCTTCCTCCCGCCAGCTCCACCTTGGTCCTCAGTTGCTCCGGCTCCAACGCGGATCTCCGCCTCAGTCGCCAGAGCCCTCGGCTCCACCCTGGCCCCCCGGATTCTCGGCATCCCCCTGGCTCGTTGGCTCTCCGTCTCCGCCTCGGGCTCCTCCACCACATGCTCCGCCACCATTGGTCGGCCCCCTGGAGTTGGCGGCCATTCCTCCTCCATGGCTCCTCCCTCCGTCGGCTCCACTGTGGGTCGACATTATGGCTGTGGCCTGGGTCCTGCTGTGCTCCTCCTGCTCCAAGCCCCTCCTGTCTCCACCCTGGCTCCTCCCTTCTTCATCACCTCCCTGGTCTCTGTCTGCCGGCCCCCTCCCGAGTGTCCGTCCTCCTCCGGGACCTCCTCCTAAGTTCCCACCCATGCCTCCCTCTGTTGTTGCTACGGTGCGAGGACGCACCTTCCGGGAGGGGGCGTAATATCAGGATCATGGACTGTTTATGTAATGTTTTGCCCCTGTTTCTGTTCCCTTATTTGGTCATGTTCCTGTCCTCGTTTTGTTCATTAGTTTGATTAGTCATCCCATACACCTGTGTTTCCCCAATCATCCCCTGTATTTAAGTCCTAGTCTGTGCAGTCTGTCTCTGTCGGTTCTACTCGTTATGTTTGTGTGTTTCCTTCCGTTTCCAGTGTGGATGTACCCTGTTTGGATTGTATTAAAGACTGTGTTCGCTATTCCTCGTCTCCATCGTTCCTCGCCAACACAGATCGTGACGGTACCATAAAATAACCTAGTATCTGCAGGATTTTTAAAATCAATTTTAAGACCTTTTTAAGATCTGCACTTCACATTTCAGCCTTTAAAAACAATTTTTAAGAAAAGGGATGTCAAAAGTATCAATTATTATATTAAACAATTCTAGTATTTTTAAAATCAATTTTAAGACCTTTTTAAGATCTGCACTTCACACTTCACAGCCTTTAAACAATTTTTAAGAAAAGGGATGTCAAAAGTATCAATTATTATATTAAACAATTATAAATTAATTATTATATTAAATAACCTAAAATATATCTTAGTGTCTTAATTGTTTAGATTTTTATAATGCATTAGCTTTTTGTCGATCCGCTGGTTCACATTTAAAAAGATGTAGCAAAAATAGCAGATAGGCTTATTGAAAAAGCAAATTCGTTCTCTGCCAGAGCTACAGAAATATAGTGGTTTCCCCGGTAACCGCAGTACACAAAGCTAACGTGCAGCGCTCAAGTTTATTCAGTGAAATCGTAGCCTTTTGAAGTTTAATCATCATGTTGTTCCATATAGCAATTATTGTCTTTCCATCCCCAAAGACCTCTTACAATTTAGACTTTTTGTACCATTTAAGAGTTTGCATGGCCTTAAATGTAAACAATTTAACTGAAGACGTTTTAAGGACCCTAATAAGAACATAGTCCAGTGCAAACATTTCTGTCATGCATTTGGCTAAAAAGCTTTGGTTGACAATAAATTTTACCTTTGAAATTTGAGGCAAGTGCAACTCTGGCGTCCCCGTTGTTTGTGAGCAGTGGTGTGGTGGCGATTTAAATAAAATACAGATTTCCAAACATAGTATCCCCTTGAACTTGGTAAAAAGATAATCTGTTTTCCGTCTTGACTAGAAAATACTGTTTTCATGGTCAGTTTTACATTTATTATTTGCTAATGTTAGTGAATGTTTACATCAGAGTGACAGAGTGCACGTCCTACTACACTAAAATTAATACAGTGAGCGGCTGGAAATAGCGACCGCTCCTAGTTGGAGATAATATTAACATCATAAACTGAAAGCAATCTTTACATGACTTGCTTTTCAAATGTTTTAAAATTGATCATCCGAGTCTAATAGGATCCAGCGGGCCTGCTTTCATGGAATTTCAGTTTGTTTTCATTAGTCACATGTGTTTCTCTGTCTTAGTTTCCCGACAGTCATCAGTCGTCATGGACACTCATCTAATCATCACTGTTCATTTTCATCTCGTTATCACTGTGTATTTAAGTTGTCACAGTCCGGTCACCATTATGTTTAGTGTGTGTTTCCCTGCCTGTATATCTGCTGTTAGAATTATTCTAATTAAGCTTTGTGTTGGAACGCTACTCCTCGTCTTCTTTTGTCTTCCCCGCAGCTACCTGTGACACACACGCACACACACACACACACATATATATATATATATATTAGAAATATTAGAAATAATAAATAATAAAATAATAAAAAATATATATAAATATACCATTGTTAAAAACTATTTTAAAAAAATTTAACGTTATGAGAAATATTCTAAAGAGTAAAAGTGGTGTTTAATTCCAAACAGCAAATAATACTTGTACTGATAGTTAGGGCACAGAATCCTTACCAAAAAAGAATCAATTTCGAGTTGTTGGGACTAGACAACTCTGAATGTAGATTTTGATAAGACAGCAACAAAATGAATCAGATTCCAGAATTTTCAGCCCTGCTCCCAGTAAATGTTTGGTTTCCAGAACGTAATGGGAAAGTTGTTTTCTGGTTCCTAGAACATTCCCAAAACATAAATTCATTTTTAGAATGCTCTTTCTTGGTTTCCATAACATAGCCCTAAAAATAAACATTAAGTGAAATGTTCTGTATATGTAATTTTATGATCATAAATGGTCTCAAAAAAACTCACTACAACATTATTTTATGGTTGTAAAAATATAAAACATAAAAAGAACATTCCCAGAATGTCATTATTTGGTCCCCCCCCCCCCCCCCCCCCCAAAAAAAAAAATTGGGAAATGTTCTGTGTTTGCAGGGCTTGTTGTACTTCAGACTCAGTAAATAGAGCCATAATTAATTAAAAAATTAATTTATTTTGTGTCCAGCTGAATTTCACACAGAAAGATAAGTCGTTCGTTACCTCACAGCGTGGCACAAAGGGCAACAATTTTGGTTGATAATCAAACCTTGCTTTCATTTACACTTCATTGTCAACCTGAGAACTAACTGACTGACTTACGATTTCATAACTGACTGAAAAAAATAAGTTTGATAAGGGCACAAACCCCTGTGGCGCCATAATAGCTGATGACATGAAGATTACAGTACCTACCCAGCTGACTTACCATGGTGCATCTCTGTGGAGCCTGATAGTCTTTATCAACGTCTAATTGGGGTTAATTAGGCTTTAAAGTAACCTCACTGGAAATGCTGTAGTTATGAGCAGATTACACAATGAGCCGCTGTGAGCTTTGCACATCTGAAAGACAAGGAGATGGGGAAAGTTGAAGCACAGAATGAAAGAAGGCTGGCGAGATGTAGTGTCACATGGAACGGCAACATTTAATGACAAATGACGGTGCATATAGCGCCTGTGTGGTCCAACGTAGATTGGAGATCGAAATGAGACTTGCTGAAAGCTGTGATGTGATTATTTGCTCACTTCAACCAAGTCCATATGACTGTAGTGTTGCCATCGGCTGAAAAAAAGTCTCAAAACTCTGCAATAACCATGTAGTGGCAGCTCACCCCGAAGACATGAACGAATGTTTCATGATGGATTGAGAGTAAACAGTGGAGAAATAAATGAATTCTTTTTTCTTGAGTTAGCAGAGCAAATGCCATGGTTAAAACTGCTGTGTACACTTGTTATATAGCAAAACAGCTCAGGATTCTAAACGAATTAACAGTATTTTCTGTAAAGTTTGTCATTTATTTATTTATTTTTTAATTTATGTACTGTAGCTTTTTATGTGTTATTTTCTTCGCTTTTTTACGGCTTTTCACAATGCGCTTAACCCCGTCGTTCTAAACCCCACTTTTAACTGCAGGTAGAGAAGTGTTTCACACTTAATTTAGGGTACGCTTACATGACAACAATGTACTAAAAAAAAATATATGTCTTTGTGTTTTTGAAAAGTTTCACATACAGACAACATTGTCGAAAAGATCCCCGTTCACACAGATCCGCGAAAACGAGTAAAAGCGCTGTATTATTCCTGCCAGGCCAGTAGTTGGCGATGTCACTCTGTAAAGAAACATACCAACAGACTGCGCAGGACATCACAAATTTGCATTTTTGTAGTTTACACTGCATCTCGTTTTCTCCTCCAACTTCAAAATCATTCGACATCGCTGTTTTACCTTTTTTATTTGTAAAGGGCGTTTGACTTTCTTTGCACGTTCGCTTTGTAAACACTGGGTTGGTGCTTCTGCCTACGTCATGCGTGACCTTTCCAACGTGATTACATCATGTGTGAAGTCGAACTAGTGCAAGATGAGCATTTGTGGTTAAAAAGTATATACGTTTTGATTTTTATAGAAAATGACCAATCGTTTGGCTAGATAAGACCTTTATTCCTTGGCTGGGATCGTGTAGAGCCCTTTGAAGCTGCATTCAAATGGCAATTTGGACCTTCAGCCCATCAAGCAGCATTGAAGACCATTATATGGAGAAAAATCCTCATAAACCTTAATTTCTTTGCGACTGAAGACAGAAAGACATGAACATCTTGAATGACATGGGGTGAGTAACTTATCAGGATTTGTTTTATTCTGGAAGTGAATTAATCCTTTACACGTACAAAAGAAACACGTTCAAAATTGCCATGTTAACGCGAACAAACAGTCCCCCTGCAACCCAATGTTCACACTATCCATCCTAAATAGTATGTGAGATTAGAGTAAGTGTATCCCAGAGCATAGTATGTTGAAAAGAGTATGCCAAAAGATGGTCTACTATTTCAGGTATAGATTTTTGAAGTGTGGATACACTTCAAACACTACAAAGGAGGTAGAGCTTTTTTGCATTTGGCTCCCAAACTCTGGAATAGCCTTCCTGATAACGTTCGGGGTTCAGACACACTCTCTCTGTTTAAATCTAGATTAAAGACACATCTCTTTGGCCAAGCATTCAAATAATGCATCTCATAATCTTGTACTGCAGTTATATCTGATCAAATGCACATTAATATTCTTTAGCTTGGGTTAAACAAATAAATTTTGTTTGGTTGGAACAGCAGCTACGCGAGTTATGTCTCTATTTGTTTCTCTGTTTCTGTAACTAGGATTTACACAAGCTTCAGTCTGGATCCAGAACACCTGAGAAGAGATGATGCCAACTCCTCAGAGGACCTCAGATGATGCCAACCCTGAAACAACATGCAGAACTACCACATTTTGCTATAAGTTTGATTGCAACATATAATAATTGCTGTTTGTAGAAACTTAATTTTCTGTAAAGTTGCTTTGCAACGATTTGTATCTTGAAAAGCGCTGTACAAATAAACTTGAATTTAATTTAATTTAATTGGAGCTTTTATTATGCCACAGTCAAGCGCTTACGCTCCTTCCGGTCGTGCATATGTGGGGTAAAGCAGCGCTGTTTTATTATACTAGATACGTTTGAAAGTTCTCCGGTCTATTAAAATGCACAACATATTAAAGCGTCTTTGATGTTTCCATGTTTTCTACAAAACAAAACCAGAAATCTAGGGGTTATGACGTAATTGGCAGGCGACACAATGACACTATGGACACGGTCCGTGTAACTACTTAAAATTGCTTATTTCTCTGGATTTAAACATTCTTCGAAACATTTGGGATAATGTAAGTACACAAGTCAGCAAAATATATAACACTGTTCTAGTGGTTTTTGGATATTTTAATAAAAAAATCGTACATATTGTGCCTTTAACGTTTAAATGCATCATTATACAAAGAAATATGAGCAGAGTTTTCTGCATAAAGACCCACGGCTGGCAGATCAAAGTGCTACTTCTTTTCTCTCTAATACGGTAGGAAGTTACATGAAATGAAATGAAATGAAATGTGGAGGATGTTAACTGTGACAGGACGATTGACAGGCCAGTTTACAGTGACAGGGTGTGTGTAACTATGCGACAGAGCAATATGTTAAAGACGCAATCATGACGTGAATGTTTGTCCCAAAGCTTGCCTACTCTTCTACTGCACACTCAAAATTGTGAACTTCTTCTTCACTAAAGGAGTATATACTTTAAGGGCATGTTATAAGTAGGCACATTGAGACGCAGCATAAGTGTTGACACTGTCAAAATTCACTCGTTCACATTAAAGACTTTTGGCCACCCTGTCGGCGCTGATGGCCTCGTGGGCAGTGCGCTGACATGTAGCGCCTTTGCGCTTCGGGCGTCCCAAGTTCGAGTCCTGGCTCGTGGACCTTTCCCGATCCCACCCCTCTCTCTCTCGCACCCACTTCACTTCCTGTCGACCTACTGTCCTATCTAAATAAAAAGGCATAAAATGCCAAAAATTTATCTTAAAAAAAAAAACTTTTGGCCCCGTCCGCCTTCCATATTTCAGCATTTGCGGGGGAAAAAGTCAAATGACGTATGTGTAAAATTGGAGTGGAGAAGAGAGCATTTAATTCTTACCTTTATAGTCACTTCCGGTTCCATCGTCCTGAAGTCAATGGGATTTTAATGGGTTTTTGGTCAAATTAAACGAAATAAAGTCGGTGTTTAACACAAGCTCAAGATATTTTCACGTTTTATTCTACGACCAAAAAAAAAACATAATTAATGCACCCTTGTATTTCTATAGTAAAATATAATTCTGAATCTGCAATGTACAGTCATGGCCAAAAGTTTTGGCAGGGACATACATTTTGTGTTTTGCAAAATTTGCTGCTTAAGCTGCTGTGGTGTTCGTTCACATTGTTTCTAGACTATCGTGTAGAGTGATCAGATGCATTTTAAATAATTGCTAAAAGCTTTATTGGCCAAAAAATGAACTTTTCACAAAAAAAACTAATTTCACTGTTTTTTGATCCTGACACCGATTGACCAGCTAACATTAATTGACTAATCATATCAGCAGCACATGTGAAAGTGTGAATGAGTACTAGTCAGGTTAATCATACTAATTAGATTGTAAGAGCAGACTGATTGCTATAAAAGGAGGGAAGAAGCGCTTCCAATCATTGTGTTCTTGTTAGCAATGGTTACCTCCAAAGAAACACGTGCAGCCATCATCGCTTCACATTAAAATGGCCTCACATGCAAGGAAATTTCTACAAAGATTGCATCCTTTTTCTTTTTGCATTATGCAATACCATGTAACTTGTCATAACCTGTCAGACTTGGATAAATAACACTAGTGCTATATGAACACTTTCCCGGGGAAATTTTGTAACTGAACAGTCATTACATGACTGAACTTGAAACTCTAAAAATGAACTCATGAAACTCTTTATGAATATATAGCCTGCATCGTACTAAAGTCTTGATGAAACTAACTTTTCTCACCACAAGATGGTGCAGTTTCATTACAAAACATATTAAAAACGGCACAGAATGCGCTTTTTACAGCTTAGGCTAATAATCAGTCTGTTGTCAGTTATTAGGTTAACCTGCTAACCAATTGACCTATAGGCAACTTTTTACATATCATTCAGTCTAAAACTGATGGTTAACATTTCAATTGTAATCATGTATGAGATAATTATATATATAGCCTATATAAAATATATATATTGTAGGCTATTCTAAAAGATAAAAAGATATTCAATTTCTACAGTACTGCTTCAACACTAATCTACTGCCTATCTGACACTGATGCTCATTACTCCTGAAGTACACACTGTACTTACAGAGGAGAAATATTCACGGCATCCTGTTGTGAAATGCGTGTTTTTATTTTCTAATGCCTATGCATTTTCATTGTGAGGTTTGCTGTTCCATATCATTTTAATATTTAAATATTTATACGAACATTCCCGAAGTTTGTTTTTTTTCCCCCTGAAACATTTTAGTTGGACTTTCAGCTAACCTTTTATTTAGATTAGTTTTTTTTTTACTACTTGTTTCATTCAAAACTAAATAATGTTCGCACAACCAAGAAAAAAAAAAAACGTTTCTAAAACATTTTTAAACCGCGCGTTTTGAACATTTAGAAAACATTCACAAACGACGTTTTTATAACTTAATGGGAGCGTTAGCATTACCTTCTTATGGCATATTTCTGTTAGCTGGGTTTACTCTGTTCACAAACACATAAATAACAAGAATACTTGCATTAGACGTGCAATATCTATTTTCCATGTTAAATGTTTTGTGGGCAGTTCATTCGTGACATTAAACGCGTTCTAGTGTAAATGAAACTGTCGCGTCCGCTTCCCCTGATGGACGTGACTTCCGCCACGAGCCGCGAAGCCACGCCCACCTGATTAATATGCAAATGAGGCATGTGACGCGAGGGCGTTCCGCGCTTTATAATGCTGCGCGCAGCTTCTTCCTCTCAGCAGCAGCAGTGCGGAAAACCCACTCAGCGCGACATTCCTGCCAGACTACTCTGAATACCACTGTAAAATTACAGCTACATACAGGTAAGACGCTAGCTGGCACTACTTAGTAGTTTAAAACACATAACAAAAAAGCTATAGTCTTAAAGCGCAGAATATGCTGTTTTGGGTGGTATTTTTCTGTCTTTATGTAATACATTTTTTTTTTTTTAAATATGTAATCGTCGATGCACACCATGAAAACAAATATTTACTAATAATTAGACGCATTTTTCACTTCTTGTGAACTCAAACACGACCTGTTGCTGATTGTTTCAAAATACAGATTATGCATTTCTTTATCATGCAGTGGTTATTTGCGCGCATTAATGGAGCATATGAATCATATTGATGCATCTTTCGGGTTTGTGTCACTGAAGCCTACGTGCTTCAAGAACTCTGTGCTTCTTGAGAAAGATGTAACTGTTACGTCTTGCTTCCTGAACGGCAAAGGATTCTGGGACTTGTGGTGATTCTGGGTGCATTTGGGGTCGTCCGCATGCTTGAACACATAAAAGTCCCGTTTTGCACATTTAGTTTTTTTGCGCAAGATGAGTCGGTTTTTCATTCAGCATGTGTAGAATTTCCCCACGTCCGATCTCGAAATGAGATGAGTTGAGTTTGCGTCAGCTCAACGCCAGCCTCCTTAAAATGACTTTTAATTACTGTGATACAATCATTAGAGTCGACTGAGAATCCGTGTTATTTTGGTATATAGTTCAGATTATATTATAGCTTTATTTAACATTTTGAATTCGTTAATTTGACTTATTTTAGTATTTATTATTATTAAATATGTCTATAGTTGTTAATTATGTTTTAGTTATTTTAGTACATCAAGTTACTAAACGAAATGCAAAGAATTCCTTGGCGACGTCTTGAAATAAAATACTTCATTTCATTTTGTATATATTTATATATCTAACAATACAACACAAACTGTAACTCTAAAATATTCTTATTTATTGGTTAAAACTCAAACTAAATAAATAAATGTGAATTTAATCAATTCATCAGTGCACGCTCTACAAGGTCTCAAGTGTAGACATAATAAAATGTGTAGTTTTCTAGTGATGATAAATGACTACAGACGTTAGGGATGGTCTCTAAAGTGCTTGTGTTTTGAGTGCGTGTGATGAATGAGGTTTAAGTCACGAGTGAGGGGCTCTTAAGGTGGTTTGTTGATCCACTTTGCATGAGTTCTGCAGATCCTTTCTTCTACGTGCGTCTGCGCGCACAACACTGCAGAGGCTGGACGACGTGAGGGATGAAAATAGCGCTTTGCTCTTTCACCTTTAACCTTTTCCCTCACTGCACTTGACTTGAAGATGAAATGGCTACATCCCTTAGTGGACGCCACAGTGACATGTAAATGATCCATCAGAGCAGCTGTTTGTTTCCGTCTTGTAAGAAGCAGTTCAGATTCACATTACCCACAGTTCCTTCCTTCCTTCCGTCTTGACGAGCATTGATACTGCAAGCAAATCAATGATGCATTTAAAATGCATCCTAACTGAGGAGTTTCTGTCTCCTGCAGCTGAAGATGGCCTCTACGAAGGAGAAGCTCATCGCTCACGTGAGCAAGGAGGGGCCGGCAGGGCCCACTAACAAGGTGACAGTGGTGGGTGTGGGGATGGTTGGGATGGCCGCCGCCGTCAGCATCCTCCTCAAGGTCAGTGAGTCACTGCACTGGATAAACACCATCACAGAACACATTTTATAACAGACAACAACATTCATGCTTTGCCATTTAAAATAGAATAATGATTGCTAACTTATTTTTAAATAAAATTAGTAAAATTGAAAGTTTTAAATTACGCATTGACTAATTATATAAAAAAAACAAGCCGAGTAATAAAATAAAAAATGGAATTATAATTTTTATTTAATTCTAAAATATTTTGAGGAATTATAAAATTGAGTTATTAACCTTTTTTTTTTTTTAATCAAGTAACCATCTAAATTACAGATTTATTTTAAAATAATTTCATTTAGGTCATTTGACGGGTCTAATTTTAAAATTGGGCCTTTTTAAAATATCTAAATGATAGATTTATTTTAAAATTAGTTGAGAAATAAATCATTTATTTTTTTAATTAATTTAGTAAAATTAGACCTTTGTAAATGATCTACATGACATGATTGTAATCATAAAGGACAGAAATGTGCCTTGTGGTTACTACGATGCATGCTCGGTGAACCACGATTCTGTTGTGGGTTTAAATCTGGCTCGCAACATTTCCCAGCCTTGTTCCCCCATCATTTACTGTTTCTGTAAAGAGTAGTGGTGAAAATGAGGAAAAATACAATTTCATTGATATGACTGTATAAATCTCATATCACTTATATAGAAATTTGAGTTTTAATACAAATTTTATGAGGTAAATTAATTAATTATGTGCCAACAACTTCTATGATTTTAATACAATTTTAACAACTGGTAAGAATTTCCAGTTTGTGTATGCCTTGTTGTGTCCACTTTTTCCTATAACCTCTAAACCAAAAACTATGGAATGAAAACATCATATTGATTCCTGTATCTTCCTTGAACCATCGTGTTCTTCTCCTGAATTCTCACTGTGGGAAAAGCTGCTGTGGCTCGAGGAAAATAACACTGGCTTTGAAAGCTTTCCTGACCTTTGAACATAGAGCGATTTCTGAATGAGAAGTGAGGCCTTGAACCTCCGCCAAGATCAAACATGATCCCCGTATTCTGGAGACTAAGCAAATTCTAAGAGTTTGCTTCACACTTCAGCTCTCTGCAGTTTTTCATTGGTGTTAAATGCAATTGTTGAACCTACAATGCCATATTAAGAAGAAATATAGTGTAACTTCAATTTTACTCTGAATTAAACCATAAAAATAAAATCCTAAACTCAACATTTACCAGCACTGTTGGCCATTAAGAGGTGGAGAGGATTGTATTCTCAGTAGAGGAGTGTTGAAGTCAATGCATGTGTTTGTGCAGGATCTGACTGATGAACTCGCTCTAGTGGACGTGATGGAAGATAAGCTGAAAGGAGAGGCTATGGACCTGCAGCATGGAAGCCTCTTTCTCAAGACGCACAAGATAGTGGCGGATAAAGGTCAGATTTCATAATCTACTATTGGGAAAAAAGGGAGAATTTATGGTTGAAGATAAGGAGCAGACAGTTCGATTGGTGCTGATTTGGTAATAATGTACCAGTGAGGTAACCTCGATTCAGAAATATGTAATGTAATTACAAAATTATTTACCATTTAAATAACAGTAGAAGTAAAATATTAAAATTAAAAGCAGCATTCAGCAATTTAAAAGGGAACTGCATATTTATTAGTTATATAAAATGTATATATATTTGTTTAATTAACAGAAGTGATGAATAACTTACCAGTTTGCTTTGACCTGAAATAATCATTGTCCCCCTAAATGCCCAGACACACCACACAGACATCAAAGTAGTAGCATCTGGGCCAAAAAGTTGTGCTTGAACACAGTGCAAAGTCTACAGCCTTTGGCCAACTAGCACCTACGTTCTGTGCCTGCGTGAGAGAAAATAACTCTCCATACCAGCAAATTGGTGCTGATTTGGTAATAATGTACCAGTGAGGTAACCTCGATTCAGAAATATGTAATGTAATTACAAAATTGTTTACCATTTAAATAACAGTAGAAGTAAAATATTAAAATTAAAAGCAGCATTCAGCAATTTAAAAGGGAACTGCATATTTATTAGTTATATAAAATGTATATATATTTTTTTTAATTAACAGAAGTGATGAATAACTTACCAGTTTGCTTTGACCTGAAATAATCATTGTCCCCCTAAATGCCCATACACACCACACAGACATCAAAGTAGTAGCATCTGGGCCAAAAAGTTGTGCTTGAACACAGTGCAAAGTCTACAGCCTTTGGCCAACTAGCACCTACGTTCTGTGCCTGCGTGAGAGAAAATAACTCTCCATACCAGCAGGTGGCAGCAGTTTGTATTCGTGAAAACTGGAAGAGTTAAAACTGGATGTAAAAACCTTAAAGCTGCACCTGCTCACCATTTTCAAACCAAAGATGAAAAATGAGAAGAGCTCTTGACTTTTGTTACTTCTGTTTTTCTTCTCGTATACTGGTTCACTAAACTGAACAGCCAATCAGAGTGTTCTGAACCTCAGCAACAGGTTAACGTGCCAACAGTGTAAAACTCGATGCAAAAAATAGTAAAGATGCTCAACTAGTGTTCATCACGCAAAAAAAACATAAAAGTAGATTGTACGTTAACATGTTGCTAAGCTAACAAAGAGCAAGCGCACAAGTATTGGGTGCAGGTTTAATTGGATTGATTACGTCTTTAATTGATTTTCCGTACATTTCGGCCATATGTACATTAACTGACAGTCACAACTGATAATCTACTACTAAATATATTGTAGAAACTAAATTTTCGGTAAAGTTGCTTTGCAACGATTTGTATCATGAAAAGCGCTATACAAATAAACTTGAATTTACAGAGCAACTAATCTGAACAACCCTTCATGCACAGCAACTCCCACAAGCGCTCATGACGTGAAACGCATAAAAGACAATTATTATTTTTTTTGCTAGTGTAAACTGGTCTGTAGGAGTTCTTGTATGAAGTCTAAACCCTAGGTCTTCAACCCTGCACCAACTGTCCAGCAGAGTACAGCTACAACCCTAATCAAACACCTGAAGCATCTAATCAGTCTTCAGGATTGCTTGAAAAATCGCAGGCTAGGTGAGCTGAAGCAGGTTGGAAATAAACTTTGCAGGACAGTGGGTCCCTAGTGGCAGGGTTGAAGACCTAGGGTCTAAACCAGAGGTGACCAATCCTATTCCTGGAGATCTACCTACCTGCAGAGTTCAGCTCCAACCCTGATCCAGTACACCTTTCTGTATTTATCAAGGGCTCTTGAAGATCTTACTAGCTGGTTCGGTTGCGTTTGATCAGGGTTGGAGCTGAACTCTGCAGGGAGGAAGATCTCCAGGAACATGTCTGGGCACCCCTGTCTCAACAAATATTTGCAATTATTCAGTCTTGGGGTGCATTTTCCAAAAACATCATAAGCATAATCACATTTTAGAGACCATTGGTGCCAGTGGTTTCTACGATCTACTTAAGCTTGGTCTTAGCAAGCCTTGAGAGAGTGTTTGACAGGAATATAGAAACCAGGGGAGCATGAGATCTTTCCAAAATTGATCATTACATGTGATTTCCAGACTACAGTGTGACTGCAAACTCCAAAGTGGTCGTTGTGACCGCTGGAGCCCGTCAGCAGGAGGGCGAGAGCCGCCTGAACCTCGTCCAGAGGAACGTCAACATCTTCAAGTTCATCATCCCCAACATCATCAAGTACAGCCCCAACTGCATCCTTCTGGTGGTCTCAAACCCAGGTATGTCATTCCTGGACCGACATTACGACTGAACGTCCTTTTGTGCTCAAAGGTTTCCGTTGACTTCATGTAGCAGAGACCATAAACCAATGTCGTCTTCTCTTCAGTTGACATCTTGACCTACGTGGCCTGGAAGCTGAGCGGTTTGCCCAGGAACCGTGTGATCGGCAGCGGCACAAACCTGGACTCTGCTCGTTTCCGTTACCTGATGGGAGAGAAGTTGGGCATTCACCCATCTAGCTGCCACGGTTGGGTCATTGGAGAACATGGAGACTCCAGCGGTGAGGACTGCAAAGATGATTGGGAGCAAAGAAGTGCTTCAAGAGCACAATGAACACCAATCCTTTTCTTCATAAAATGTAAATGTCCTCTTTCATTTGTAGTTCCTGTGTGGAGCGGAGTCAATGTGGCTGGAGTGTCCCTCCAGGGTCTGAACCCTGACATGGGAACAGATAAAGACAAGGAGGACTGGAAGAGCGTCCACAAGATGGTGGTTGACAGGTGAATAATTTGTAACCAACTAGACATTCATACAGTGGTTTAGAACAACATATAGAAGGGTTTTATGGAGAGAGGCCAAGGGTTAGGAGTCGTTTCTCTTCATTTGTATATGATCTCTAATAGATGTGTACACCGTGTTGCCATTAGAAAGCCTATAAATCAAGTCCTTGTGTAAATGTATTTAGTCTGGACTCGTGGTTGTTTATCTGTGTTTAACATAAATCTGGTTTGTATTGGCAGTGCATATGAGGTTATTAAGCTGAAGGGTTACACTTCCTGGGCTATTGGTATGTCTGTAGCTGACCTGTGTGAGAGCATCTTGAAGAACCTACGCAAGTGTCATCCAGTTTCAACTTTGGTCAAGGTGAGATTCTCTTGTTTATTTCTGGACGACCAGCCATATTCATTAACCAAATATTGTGAGCCATAATTTTTCTAGCATGGAGAGTCAAAACATAAATATGCACATATATAATAATAAACTCCATTCCAAAACCACCATCTAATGACTACATAGGCAACTACTTTCTATGGCAACATCCTGGTCCAAGTCCAAGTGAGGGAGTTGAGAAACTCTTCATGGACAGCAACTCCTATGCAACACAAACTTAAAGCACACAGACGAACTGACTAACGTTCAGAGTTGGTTCCAGTATTTTAACAGTTGGATCGTTAGCATGTTGCTAAGCTAACAATCTTATGTACCGAGTACCCAATCGGAACAACTTTTTGTGTGCCACAAATAATGCTCATCACGCAAAGAGCTTAAGACTTGATTAACATTCAGAGCTGGTTCCAGTACGTCTTGCGTTAGCATGTTGCTAAGCTAACAAAGCGCAAACGCACAAATATCGGGTGAAATTTTAATTGGATTGATTTAAGTACCAAGTAACTGACCTGATCAACCCTTCATGGACAGTATGTCCCACAAGTGCCACAAACGCCACAAGTGAAGCGTACAAAAGACGTGACTCATGTTCACAGTTGGTTCCAATAGATCTTATGTTAGTATGTTGCTAGCCTAACAAATTAATTCAAGTAAATCCAAGTTTTAATTGGATTGAGCTTTCTTGTGTACGAGTAACTGATCTGAACAACAACTCCCTCAAGTGCCAGAAAAAGCACTCCTCACACACAGAGCGTGAAAGACTTGATTGATGTTCACAGTTGGTTTCAACAGATCTTATATCGGTTATCGGTTTTATTTGGTTATCGGTTTTACTTTGATTAAACTGTCTTATATACCGAGTAACTGCTCTGAACAACTCTTTATGGACAAGTTACACTTTATGCAACTCACACAAGTGGCACAATTCACACTCATGACGCATAAAAGACTTGACGTTCACAGTTGGTTTCTGTAGATCTTATGTTAGCATGTTGCTAAGCTAACAAAGCAAGCACAAAAGCACACAAATTGGGTACACATGTAAGTACATACAACTAATTTATCTTCCGATGCTTCAGTACGGAATGCAATTGAGGCAGTATGCACCAACATCATTAGCGTAGCAACATGCTAACGGCAAACTATCGGAAGCCATTGCAGGTTGTTTTCAAACCAACCGAGTTTCCTTTGCAAGGTTTCATTGCACATTCTGAATTCATCAGTTCACCATTTTGGATACAATGCTTCTCAAGAGTTTGTCCCAGAGCATTTTGGGATTGAATTATCTTCAAAAGGTACATGCAGTGCTGCTTTATATTAGGCCAAAATGAGGTATCTAATAAGGATGAATAATTTAATCGGAACAGCCTGTGATGTCTAAAATTGTTGGCTAGGTGATTAGCTTGCTAATTTTGGAACAGAGCTGTTAAAAGTCTACAGAGCACCATTATCTGACACTTGTTGCATATTCACAGGGAATGCATGGTGTGAATGAAGAGGTCTTCCTCAGCGTGCCTTGCATCCTGGGTAACAGCGGCTTGACGGATGTTGTCCACATGACCCTCAAGTCAGACGAGGTGAAACAGCTGGTGAAGAGTGCTGAGACCCTGTGGGGCGTTCAGAAGGAGCTGACCCTGTGAACCGCGGTCTCCTCCAAAATGTAGCCAGTGTCACAAATGACTAACCCCGATGAGTCCTGCCTATCTCTCTCCTGACCTCATAACCTCACTGCCTGTAACCATCTGATATCTCTACGCCAGTCTCAGACCTTCAGATTGTAACGCTCCTTATTTAAGCGATTTTAGCTGCAGAGGAGAAATAGTTTATTTCTGTTGTGTTGACAAATATCATCAACCTTCGTAAAAGTTTGTGTCTGTGCGTACTATTGTATATTCAAGAAAAAAGCACTTGTGAACAAGATGATGTGCAATTTGAGGCTCTAATTTTATTCCATTCTGAGGTCAGCAGCATTCCGTACTTTTGTCCTGTGTCACGCAATTGATCATTTCAGCAAGACCAACACGTAAACCCAAAGCTACAAAATATCAGTTTTATGAAATTTCATGGTGTGTTTACATGTACAACAAAATGATAAATGTTTAAAATCAGCTTTTGAAACCTGGAAAATTGTGGTGGTGGTGTTTTTTCGTGGCAGGATTTGACATCAAATTATAAAAAGACATACGCACAATAGTCCTCATTTGTGAAACAAGCAGAACAAAAATCTGTAAATTGGTCAACTTTTCATGCATAACTTTTTGCATTGAATTGAATTCAGTGAATTACCTTAGAATTGTTGTACGTAAAATTTTTAATTTCTAAATTAAATGCAACAATTAATGCAAGAATGGTTTAGCGAATGATTTAAATTTTTCGCATTGAATTTGTTCCAACAATTGAACTTGGAACTGTTTTAAAAGAATGGTTTTATGAACAATTTTGAATTGTTACATTGAAATTATTGCAACGGTTTTACCTTAGAATGGTTTTACGAACAATTTTGAATTTCTACATTAAATGCAACGGTTAACTCAATAATGGTTTAATGAATGATTTTGAATTGTCGCATTGAATTTAAAGCAACACTTTTAACTTTTAACTGTTTTACATTTTCAGTTACATTAAATGTGACAACTAATGCAAAAATGGTATTATGAAAAATGTTGAACTGTCACATTGAATTTAATGCAACAATTTACCTTAGAATGGTTTTACGAACAATTTAGAATTTCTACATGAAATGCAACAGTTAACTTAAGAATGGTTTAACGAAGGATTTTGAATTGTTGCCTTGAATGGAATGCAACGGTTTACCTTAGATTCGTTTTTAATTTTGAGTTGTTACACTGAATGGGAGTTAACAATTTTGAAATTTTGATTGAATTGGGTTAACTTAAGAATGGTTTAACGAAGGATTTTGAATTGTTGCCTGAATGGAATGCAACGGTTTACCTTAGATTCGTTTTTAATTTGGAGTTGTTACACTGAATGGGAGTTAACAATTTTGAAATTTTGATTGAATTGAATGCAACAATTTGCATAATGTATTTACGAATGACTTTGTTCTGTACATGTTACATAACTATGGTCCATTTAACAACATGACAGAATCCAAATAACTTAACATGCAGAGAGAAATCACTTTACGAGCGGAACACTGTTTAAAGCATTTTAGCATCGTAAACATTGCAAGATTGCGCATGTAAACACATTGAATAACTTAAGTTAACTATAACTTAAGTTTTCATTTAATGAAAAACTCCCAGCCGAGTGGTGAGACACAGCGACGGTTATAGTGGTTACTTGAAGCGTGTGATTGTAGAATTGAGACACAGCTCTTGACTGAATAAACAGTGTGACTAACTACAAAAGCTGCCCATCTGTCTCTTTGTTCTGCAGAATGAATAGAAATAACAGCTGTACAGAAACAAACTGGGTTAGTGGACAATGTTGTCTAAACTGTCTGTGTCAAAAGTTTACTAGAGCATTTCAGGTGCATGAAGTTATATAGCATCAATATCAGGCCCGTCTAGAGTTCAAAACCTCAAGGTCAAATACAAGTTAGCACAATGGCACCTGCCAATTATTTATTACATGCACTGAAATGAATACATGATGCAAGGTGCTGACCATTCGCAAATCTATCATGATTTAAGATCATGTTCTTTTATTGATCTGCCCGACATAATCTACAGCCTGGTACAAATAGGAACAAATATTAGCAGATAAGGGGGTAAAGTCTCACTAAGAAATTCAACGCAAGTCTTAAAAATCTAATTCACATCCAAAAAGTGCATTAAGACAACTGACTGACATGTAACGGGTAAGAATTTTTTTAAACATTCGGAAGAATAAAGTTTAAAAAAAAAAAGTACAGTGCAACAGATTATAGCTTTTCAGTTTTCATACATTATTAGTCACAAACCAAACTTTGTGTACAGCGAAATGACATACAGTTGTAACAACGTTACAATAAATCTGGAACAGCAAATAGTTCCCAATTGCAATAAGATAAATAATAAATTCAGCAAAATAAATGTAATAAAATTGAAATATGAAACCATAAGTCGTCACTGTTCTCCGTAAGTTGGGTGAATCTCACAGAAGCTGTCAAGAAATGTCATATTTCACCCCAAAATCAAAGGGAGGAATATTAAGTAATATGCTGCATAAAGAAAACTTGCATAAAGAGTTTTTGCAATGTGATAAAGCACATTTTCCCTCAAATTCTCATTGTAAAAAAAAAAAAATTATAAAATACATTTTAAATCTCTGATTTGTTTTACTGAATTTAATTTATGCTGTTTTTAATTTAAAAAAAATTTGAATCCAAAATGAACTGGATTATTTTTATTACTGCATTACAGTATTGACTTTTTTTCTTTTTCTTATCACTTTAATTAGATATTTTGGGAGTAAATGTACTTAATCCCACCCCCCCCCTTCAAATTTTTACCTAAAATGTACTTAATATTTTACACAATTAAAAAATATATTAATAGTCCTACATGTTTTATGCAGAAAATATATATTTTATTTTGAGGTGATTTTTCCTGTGAGATTCACATAGTTATGGAGTATGACTACACTTTGAAACAGTGCATGAATGAAAACAGGAGTCGCTATCCCAAATTTTTACCTAAATGTACTTAATATTTTACACAATCTAAAAAAAATATTAATAGTCCTACATGTTTTATGCAGAAAATATATATTTTATTTTGAGGTGATTTTTCCTGTGAGATTCACATAGTTATGGAGTATGACTACACTTTGAAACAGTGCATGAATGAAAACAGGAGTCGCTATCCACATCTGAGAGCAATTTCCTCATATACTTCCTGCAGACGTCACATTTTAAAAGTTATCATTCTGTACGGTTAATAACAGTAGTATCTAAAGCCCAGTTTGCCACGAGAAGCTCAAATGAAAGAAGGAACATTGAGTCTATGACATCTTATTTACTTCTAATGCTCAGGTCTAGTTTTTCCTTTTAGCGTTCAAATATTGTACCCGATTTGCAATTGTGCCTTTTCCTAATCAAGAAAATAAAGTCAGCCGGTTACAGTAGCTAAAAAACTCTCTCATAAGTAAAATATCATAAACAGCTGAACTCCCACTGACATACCACCAAGCGATTAGATCCGAGTCTGGCTCGTGTGATCAGAGCTGGAGCGCAGGGTCAGTAAAGGTCACTGAGTCCGGCTGTCTTTCGCGCTTTCTGCATGAGCGCTCGCAGCTGGAACTGTTTTCGGGACAGCAGACGCACATGCTGAGGACAAAAACGAGACGAACAGGGATGTCAAACACAATATTGCCAAGAATAGTACAATAAATGCCAAGGTTATGCCAAAACCTGCATTGTTCTCTGAAAGAAGAGATGAACAGACCTTGAGGAAGACCTCCAGGTCGATGACTCCTCTCCTCAGGGCTTCTCCCAGGTAAAAGATGGTGTCCTCTATGGCGTTCTCCTCTGCGTACAGGTTCAGGATCTGTTTGTAGAGTGGGGCTGTTGGGATGATCACGTCGTCAATGTCATTGTTTTCCGACTGGTTCTCCATCTTCTCCAGAGCTTCGCTAAGTTCCACGTCCTTCTTCTTGAGGAGCTCGATGTTTCTGTCCACCTCAGCCTGAGGGTGCCACAAAATGTCATGTTTCTGATCTCAATGCAGAATTTGGGAAGAACAACCTATAGAGTAATTGCAAATATTCGTACCGCTTCCTGGTCCAGGCGGGACACCATGTCTTCCAGTTTCTGGTGTCCTTTCTTCAGGTCTTCCTCCGTCCTCTTCAGGGCGTCCAGCTCGGCTTGCGCTCTGTCCATCTCCTCCTTCATTCTCCAGCGCAGTTTATCGCTCACGGCTGAGATCAGCGATGCTCGGATGGTGTCCTCACCGATGGTACCATCACGACTTGGACCTGCAAGGGGAAGACAGAGACACCAATTTATTGCCACTGATTTGATTTAGGGAATTACAAGCAAAATGGTGAATTAACACAAGTTTGACAGTTTTCACAAGTTTTTGAGTAAATTTTGGTAGGGATGGCCGGCCAACATGCTGAATATGCTTGATACATTTGAGATTGTGCTGGCGTTCCTGTAGCTCAAACAATAAAGCATAACGCCAGCAACACCGAGGTCATGAGCTCAATCCCCAAGGAACGCATGAACTAATAAAATAAATACACTGAATGCAATGTAAGCTGCTTTGGATGAAAGCATCTGCTAAATATTCAAATAATATAATTTTTAGGGAACACTGAATATTGCAATCATTTTTGCAACTGCAATCACTAGTCATTAGACTAGTTTCACGATCCATCCATGTTTTGTGTCTCAAGTCTCACAAATATATTTTGTGGAAAAAATGGCAATAATTGGTAAAACTGTAGAATCACTGTCAGTTTGGTTTCACTATATCAGCTCTCAGAAATGTTCCTGGATGTCCCTAATTGGCATTTCCATGTATTAAAATGTTTTATTAAAACATGTACAGTGGGGCAAAAAAGTATTTAGTCAGCCACCAATTGTGCAAGTTCTCCCACTTAAAATATAGCAGTTTTTGTTTATAATATTTATATATTATATATTTTAATAATTTCATAAATTATGCAATTTAAAAATAGGCTACATTATTTAAAAAATCTATATTTAAAAATGTTTTCATGCATTCAAGTATATAAAATATATTTAAATCTTTAAATATAAATATACATATATATTAATATTTAAAATAAATATTTATATTTTCACTATTGTAAAAAAAATAAATAAAAGAATTTCAGTTCAAAATTATACTTCTGATTGAAAAAAAAAATTGAATAGAGCAAATACACAAATCAACATTCACACAATACGGCTACAAAATTATATGCATTTTTAGCTGTATCATCTAGCCATTTTGCAACAATTTTGTGTATGTTTTGTTATCATTAAATTATGTACCATGCATGCATAAATATATTTATTATACATTATACTGGCCAACAACTTTGCATTCACTATTGAGAAATCCCCATTGAAAAACCTATAAACACTGGTGACTAAGAAAGCATATGCAAAACAAAATGTTTTATGTTTTAATTTACAATGTTCCACTGTGATCCCCTCCCAAAATTACATAAGTTGTGCCCCTGAGAACATGGTCTGTGGTCTGTGAGCAGCTCGGCTGAAATGTGTTCATATCATCTCAGCCATACAGAGTGATTACAGACTCACACGTTCTGTATAGCACTGTAGTTAATGTCATGGTTCAAACCTAAGGATGAGAGTTCCCTGAGGACTGAGATCCTTTTGCCTCTCCTGCCACTCTAAATATACCCAGCACCCTCTCTGTCAAACAGGATGAAGTCCTCTGACCTTTACCAGCTCAGAATCTAGTTACAGGCCCAACCTTTCAGAGCAGTCCAACAAGGTCACTGTAAAGCAGGCACACAGCCAGGCTGAAGACCAGAGGGCAGGGTCACGACAGAGCAGAGGCAGATATGTGAATATGAAGTGAATATGAAGGGTGAAGTGTGTTCTACTGGGTACTTTTATGAAGCTGACATTAACATGCTGTGTCATGTCATTCAGGGTAATCTGTGTCTTGTCCAATATGCTTTCTTATTTTAGATCTAGACTCTCAAGACTGCAATACACTCCCAATTCAGATTATCTCCAATTCAGACAGAATGTTGGTAATCCAGATTAACTCATATTCTCACCAAAAGATGCCAATTCATATGAACTCACATAAAGATTGAATGCTGCTTATTCAAATTCAGAGTAAAGGCCACCGATTCACATTCACCCAAATTCAGAATAAATGCTGCCAATTCTAATTAATTCAGATTCAAACTGAATGATTCAGTGTTGTATATTCAGGCATAATGTTTGTTAATTTAGATTAACACAGATTCGGATTGAATGTTGCTAATTCAAGTGAATTCAGATTTGAACTGAATGCTACTAATTCAATTCCGCTCTGATTCATATTCAGTGTTGCCAATTCAGATCAACTAAGATTTAGACAGAATATTGCTAATTAAATGGGTCATATGATGCTGCTAAAAATAACTTTATTTTGTGTATCTGGTGTAATGAAATGGGTTTATGCGGTTTAAGGTTAAAAAAAACACATTATTTTCCACATACTGTACATTATTGTTTCTCCTCTATGCCCCGACTTTCTGAAATGCGTCGATTTTTACAAAGCTCATCGGTCTGAAAAGCGAGGTGTGCTGTGATTGGCCAGCTATCCAGTGCGTTGTGATTGGCCGAATACCTCAAGCGTGTGACGCAAATGTTACGCCCCTTACCATACTGTGATGCCGTGACCGGCCGGACCGTAACATAAAACCATGTCTGCATTTGTGATCGGAGAAATTACAAACAACAAGCGCTACTCTACACTGCTCAAAACTCGCGTTTGAATCATCAGTGGCAAATTCCTTAAATATTAAAAAAAACACACTTACGGTCTGTGAGTCAGAACAGCCGGCATTGTAGTCTACTCTCCCAGGAAACAGTCCTCCATAAAATGCGCTGGACACATCTGAATATTTGGGTTGAACTGTTCTGGAACAGTGTTGTAAATACAACTTAACCACTGATTTCTAGTCGTGTCCTCTTTTGGAAGACCAAACAAAGTAGTTTCGCTTTCACAACGAAAAAGTGTCACACACCGCGGCCTTAAGTGAGCGGAGGCCGGAGGCCTAGAGTATGCGGCGGCCGGCTTGAGTGAGCAGAGGCGCGGGTTTGAGAACGGCGCGGCCGCCGGGCTTGCGGCAACCACATGTGACAGCCCCAGGCTGGACTCCGCTTCGTCCACGGTGAAAGCCGATCCAGCGATCCACAGCGCAAAGTTGTCGGTGAAAGCCGATCCGGCGATCCACAGCGCAAAGTTGTAGTATTTCCTCAGCGACCAGCACGGATCAGCTCCAGGCATGAAGCAGCAGATATCGTCCTCTTTTGGAAGGCCAACCAAAGTAGTTTCGCTTTCACAACGAAGCACACAGTGCCTTCAAGACATGGCAGCAGCAACAACAATACTACAGTGAGAATAAAAGTTACGCCTTCTTTCCTTGCGTGAACATTTGGGCGGCGTTATGTAAATTTTCCCACATCGTGACGTAGGTATGTGGGGGCGTGTTAGAACGAGCTGTTTTAGGTAGGTGTGGTTGACTCTTAACTTTTAAAAAGAATATCTCTTTGGATTTGAGACTTTAGTCTTTGCAACTTTAGAGATCTTCTTTATGCACCAAGAGCTTGTAACACTCCAAAGAGAAAGGAAAAATTGAAATCGCATCATATGACCCCTTTAAAATTGACTCATATTCATATTCAATGCAGCAAATTTAGATGAATTCATATTCAGATTGACTGTTCCCAGTAAATTTGAGTAAATGCTACAAATTTAGATTAACTCAGGTTCAGACTGAATTTTTCCAATTCAAATGACTTCAGATTTAAACTGAATTCAACCAGTTTAGCTCTGATTCAGTGTTGCCAGTTCAGATCAACTCATATTCATACTGAAAGTTACTCATTTAAATTCAGTGTAGTGGTTATAAATTCAGATTAACAAAGATTCAGATGTTGCCAATTAAAATGAATTCAGATTCAAACTGAATGCTACCAATTCAATTCAGCTTTGATTCATATTCAGTGCTGGTGATTCAGATAGAATGTTGCTAATTAAGACTGACTTACATACTGAATGCAGCAAATTTAGATGAACTCAGACTCAGACTGATTGCTGTGAATATAAAATCAGATTAAATGCTAAAAATGTAGATGAACTCCGGTTCAGATTGAATGTTGCCCATTCAAATTAATTCAGATTCAAACTGAATGCTACTATTTCAGTTCAGCTCTGATTCAGTGTTGCCAGTTCAGATCAACTCATATTCATACTGAATGTTGCTCATTTAAATTCAGAGTAAATGCTACAAATGTAGGATAACTCAGGTTCAGCTTGAATGTTGCCAAATCAAATGAATTCAGATGCAAACTGAATGCTAACAATTGCTCTGATTCCAATTCAGTTTTGTCAATTCAGATTAAGACATTACATTAAGACATCATGTTTGTTAATTTAGATTATCCATACTGAATGCAGTCAATTTAGATCAACTTGAATTGTTGGCAATTCAAATGAATTCAAATTCAAAATTAATTCTAGCAGTTCAGTTTAACTGTGGCTAAGATTAAGTGTTGCTGATTCAGATAAACTTAGAATGCTTTTAATTCAGATTAACTTATTTTATATTAATATTAAATCTAACAAATTTATATTAACAGTAACACTAATTAATCAAAATTAGTTAATTCTAAATCAAATTTAGAGTTAATGCTACCAATTCAGATTAATGCAGATTTACAATGAATGCTAGCAGTCTGGTTGAACTGTGATTCAAATTCAGTGTTACCAATTCAGATGAATACATATTCTGAGTGAATGTTGCCAGTTCAAATGAATTCAGAATCAACTTCAGTTCAGCTACTTCATAATTCAGATTAACCCAGGTTCACATTTAATGACTCAGATTCAAACTGAGTACTGCCAATTCAGATCTACCCTTTTTCAAACTCAGTGTTGCCACTTCAAGTGAACTCGGACACGGATGAACTCAGATTTAGACAGAACATTGCAAATTCACATCAATACAGATGCAGATTCAATTTTGCCATTTCAAATGGAAAGAGGGCTAAGAACAAATCTGAAAAATGACATCTGAAGACTACAACCTGAAACTGAAACTTGAATCCACATAGCTTATTCCAGGATTACTGAGATTTGCAGTATGATTTTGTGCTGTGTTCGATACAACGATGTATTGTCACAGAGATTTGACGATACGAGTGTCAATACAGCTGGCCCTGTATAGATATTGTGGCACGTGCGCTGCAGTGGACTGCGCTTAATTTGAATACAAGAACACCATTTAAAATGGAGTAGAAAAGTGCGAGGTTTCTAAATAATAATGAACAGAGCATAGTATAATAATAATAATAATAAGCATAATATATAGGCTACAAAAAGGTTTAATCTGGCCGCAGAGGAACACAACCGGGGTTGCCTGATATAAAGAGACGTAATCCCCGAAACAGAGCTTCACACTTGCGCAATACGGAAATATCTGCTAAGTGTGTTACTTGCTTTTGTCAACCTGGCAACCATGTGCACGCACTCTCCAGTGTGGATAAACGCGCTTGCTTTCTGAAAACACCGGTAAGCTTGCAGTTTAGCGATCTCCACTTAATATTCTATTCTCAGAAAAGTGTAATTCATCAAGTGTTTATTTACTAGAGAGAGAGAGAGCGAGTGAGAGAGAGAGAAAGAGAGAAAGAGAGAGGGGCTGTGTATGTATGAATTACCACCGTTTTGCCGCGTTTCTTTATTAACAGTAAAGCTGTGGCTTTAATTCTTTTAGAAATGATTATGTTACCAGTTCCTTGTTGAGAAAGATAATGTAGCTCTTGAGCGATTAAGCTATTTTATTGATAAAATTGTGGGGCAGCACTGAGAACTTTGTGTTGCTGAATGTCTGAGTGCGGCCACAACATGATCTGTGTGAGTGACTGAGCATGTGTGTGTGCGATAGATACGGTGAAGACAGCGCATTAGTTTAGAATTCTTCTAATTTTTATTTTTTTAAACGTAGAAAGTGTGTTAATTTGTGAAATGATAACCTACCAGCAATGTAAAGATGATTTTGTAATATATTAGTATGAGTGCATTACAATATAAATTTATATTAAAAGTTTTACTCAATTCTGCTAAGGTGAAAATTAGTGCAGTCCCGTATCGAGATACGTACCGTATCGTGGCATCTGTATCGGGATATGTATCGTATCATGACTTTGCTGGTGATACACAGCCCTAGTATGATTGTATATGATGTAGTTTAGCTATAAAACTGAGCCAAAGGCAAACATGCCAACTCACCCACAGTAGTGACAGGAGTCTGGGAAGTGTAATGCGCTGGACCGCCTGTGGCAGGATAAGCATTGCCTCCTGGGTAAGGGTAACCTGGATAACCACTGAAGCGGACACAAATCATTACATAACCAGTTAATCACACTCTGTAATTACAACACAGGTTTTTATACAAAGTGTTTTCATATCATGAGTGCTGAAAAAAATACAAATAATTTTAACAGGTTTATTAAATGTTGATTAGACTGTTGCATGATCTTTGGCCAGACTGAAGGAGTCATTACCAGGGGTTTGGGTTGGGCCCGTATGGAGATACTGCTGGCATTCCTGGCATATAGGACTCTGGAACAAGGAGCAGGACACAAAACAAACACTTACATATGCACTGCTGGTGCTGGGAGACCTCTGCTGTTTAAAACAGGCATTACTTTGACAACTGGGAATGGTTAATTGATCATGTAAAGCTTATTTTATATATGAGCAATCTGAGCTAAAAAATTTAGTTGCATAAATATATCTCCAGGTCAAGAAATGCCTGTGTACTATTGCTAAAACCAAAAGAAAAAAAACAAACAAACAAATTATATTTAGCAAAAATACAAAAATTAAATTAAGTTTATTTCCAGTACCATTAAAATGAATAGAAAAAACGAAAAACGAAAAACCGTAAAACGAAAGGCTTAAAAAAAAACATACAAAACAGTGTTTTATGAAATTCTAAATTGCCAGTTGTTCTGTAAGGGGTAGGTTTAGGTGTAGGGTTGGTGTAGGGTGATAGAAAATACAGTTTGTACAGTATAAATACCATTACGCCTATGGAGAGCCCGTAAACCACAAATGCAAGTACAAATGCACTGTTACAAATACTACCATGTGTATCAGTGTTGTTATTAATTACAACTAAAATATTTAAAGCGGTCATATGATGCGATTTCAAGTTTTCCTTTCTCTTTGAAGTGTTACAAGCTGTTCGTGAATAGATAAGATCCCTAAAGTTGCAAAGACTAAAGTCTCAAACCCAAAGAGATATTCTTTATAAAAGTTAAGAGTCAGCCACGCCTACCTAAAACGGCTCGTTCTAACACGCCCCCACATGTCTACGTCACGATGTGGGAAGATTTGCATAACACCGCCCAAATGTTCACGCAAAGAAAGAAGGCTTAACTTTGTTGTTGCTGTCGCCGCCATGTCGTGAAAACGCTGTGTTTCTCGTTGTGAAAGCGAAACTACTTTGTTTGGACTTCCAAAAGAGTACACGACTAGAAATCAGTGGTTAAGTTGTATTTACAACACTGTTCCAGAACACTTCAACCCAAATATTCAGATGTGTGCAGCACATTTTATGGAGGACGTTTCCTGATCCTGGTAGAGTAGACTACAATGCCGGCTGTTTTGACTCACAGACTGTAAGTACGTTTACATATTTAAAGGATTTGCCACTGATGATTCAAATGCGAGTTTTGAGCAGTGTAGAGTAGCACTTGTTGTTTGTTGTTTCTCCGATCACAAATGCAGACATGAATTTATGTTTATGCGGCGCGATGCAACGCAACGCATAAAAAGACAGTATAAGTCATTATAATCAGTAATTATGTCCCCACTGGATGCAACAAATGCCTCGTTTATAATGGGTTTTCATGTTTTTG
>NW_015505819.1:460661-478338 GCF_001515645.1 Sinocyclocheilus grahami
TTGCAACTTTACAGATCTTCTTTATGCACCAAGAGCTTGTAACACTCCAAAGAGAAAGGAAAAATTGAAATCGCATCATATGACCCCTTTAAAATTGACTCATATTCATATTCAATGCAGCAAATTTAGATGAATTCATATTCAGATTGACTGTTCCCAGTAAATTTGAGTAAATGCTACAAATTTAGATTAACTCAGGTTCAGACTGAATTTTTCCAATTCAAATGACTTCAGATTTAAACTGAATTCAACCAGTTTAGCTCTGATTCAGTGTTGCCAGTTCAGATCAACTCATATTCATACTGAAAGTTACTCATTTAAATTCAGTGTAGTGGTTATAAATTCAGATTAACAAAGATTCAGATGTTGCCAATTAAAATGAATTCAGATTCAAACTGAATGCTACCAATTCAATTCAGCTTTGATTCATATTCAGTGCTGGTGATTCAGATAGAATGTTGCTAATTAAGACTGACTTACATACTGAATGCAGCAAATTTAGATGAACTCAGACTCAGACTGATTGCTGTGAATATAAAATCAGATTAAATGCTAAAAATGTAGATGAACTCCGGTTCAGATTGAATGTTGCCCATTCAAATTAATTCAGATTCAAACTGAATGCTACTATTTCAGTTCAGCTCTGATTCAGTGTTGCCAGTTCAGATCAACTCATATTCATACTGAATGTTGCTCATTTAAATTCAGAGTAAATGCTACAAATGTAGGATAACCCAGGTTCAGCTTGAATGTTGCCAAATCAAATGAATTCAGATGCAAACTGAATGCTAACAATTGCTCTGATTCCAATTCAGTTTTGTCAATTCAGATTAAGACATTACATTAAGACATCATGTTTGTTAATTTAGATTATCCATACTGAATGCAGTCAATTTAGATCAACTTGAATTGTTGGCAATTCAAATGAATTCAAATTCAAAATTAATTCTAGCAGTTCAGTTTAACTGTGGCTAAGATTAAGTGTTGCTGATTCAGATAAACTTAGAATGCTTTTAATTCAGATTAACTTATTTTATATTAATATTAAATCTAACAAATTTATATTAACAGTAACACTAATTAATCAAAATTAGTTAATTCTAAATCAAATTTAGAGTTAATGCTACCAATTCAGATTAATGCAGATTTACAATGAATGCTAGCAGTCTGGTTGAACTGTGATTCAAATTCAGTGTTACCAATTCAGATGAATACATATTCTGAGTGAATGTTGCCAGTTCAAATGAATTCAGAATCAACTTCAGTTCAGCTACTTCATAATTCAGATTAACCCAGGTTCACATTTAATGACTCAGATTCAAACTGAGTACTGCCAATTCAGATCTACCCTTTTTCAAACTCAGTGTTGCCACTTCAAGTGAACTCGGACACGGATGAACTCAGATTTAGACAGAACATTGCAAATTCACATCAATACAGATGCAGATTAAATTTTGCCATTTCAAATGGAAAGAGGGCTAAGAACAAATCTGAAAAATGACATCTGAAGACTACAACCTGAAACTGAAACTTGAATCCACATAGCTTATTCCAGGATTACTGAGATTTGCAGTATGATTTTGTGCTGTGTTCGATACAACGATGTATTGTCACAGAGATTTGACGATACGAGTGTCAATACAGCTGGCCCTGTATAGATATTGTGGCACGTGCGCTGCAGTGGACTGCGCTTAATTTGAATACAAGAACACCATTTAAAATGGAGTAGAAAAGTGCGAGGTTTCTAAATAATAATGAACAGAGCATAGTATAATAATAATAATAAGCATAATATATAGGCTACAAAAAGGTTTAATCTGGCCGCAGAGGAACACAACCGGGGTTGCCTGATATAAAGAGACGTAATCCCCGAAACAGAGCTTCACACTTGCGCAATACGGAAATATCTGCTAAGTGTGTTACTTGCTTTTGTCAACCTGGCAACCATGTGCACGCACTCTCCAGTGTGGATAAACGCGCTTGCTTTCTGAAAACACCGGTAAGCTTGCAGTTTAGCGGTATCCACTTAATATTCTATTCTCAGAAAAGTGTAATTCATCAAGTGTTTATTTGAGAGAGAGAGAGAGAGAGAGAGAGAAAGAGAGAAAGAGAGAGGGGCTGTGTATGTATGAATTACCACCGTTTTGCCGCGTTTCTTTATTAACAGTAAAGCTGTGGCTTTAATTCTTTTAGAAATGATTATGTTACCAGTTCCTTGTTGAGAAAGATAATGTAGCTCTTGAGCGATTAAGCTATTTTATTGATAAAATTGTGGGGCAGCACTGAGAACTTTGTGTTGCTGAATGTCTGAGTGCGGCCACAACATGATCTGTGTGAGTGACTGAGCATGTGTGTGTGCGATAGATACGGTGAAGACAGCGCATTAGTTTAGAATTCTTCTAATTTTTATTTTTTTAAACGTAGAAAGTGTGTTAATTTGTGAAATGATAACCTACCAGCAATGTAAAGATGATTTTGTAATATATTAGTATGAGTGCATTACAATATAAATTTATATTAAAAGTTTTACTCAATTCTGCTAAGGTGAAAATTAGTGCAGTCCCGTATCGAGATACGTACCGTATCGTGGCATCTGTATCGGGATATGTATCGTATCATGACTTTGCTGGTGATACACAGCCCTAGTATGATTGTATATGATGTAGTTTAGCTATAAAACTGAGCCAAAGGCAAACATGCCAACTCACCCACAGTAGTGACAGGAGTCTGGGAAGTGTAATGCGCTGGACCGCCTGTGGCAGGATAAGCATTGCCTCCTGGGTAAGGGTAACCTGGATAACCACTGAAGCGGACACAAATCATTACATAACCAGTTAATCACACTCTGTAATTACAACACAGGTTTTTATACAAAGTGTTTTCATATCATGAGTGCTGAAAAAAATACAAATAATTTTAACAGGTTTATTAAATGTTGATTAGACTGTTGCATGATCTTTGGCCAGACTGAAGGAGTCATTACCAGGGGTTTGGGTTGGGCCCGTATGGAGATACTGCTGGCATTCCTGGCATATAGGACTCTGGAACAAGGAGCAGGACACAAAACAAACACTTACATATGCACTGCTGGTGCTGGGAGACCTCTGCTGTTTAAAACAGGCATTACTTTGACAACTGGGAATGGTTAATTGATCATGTAAAGCTTATTTTATATATGAGCAATCTGAGCTAAAAAATTTAGTTGCATAAATATATCTCCAGGTCAAGAAATGCCTGTGTACTATTGCTAAAACCAAAAGAAAAAAAACAAACAAACAAATTATATTTAGCAAAAATACAAAAATTAAATTAAGTTTATTTCCAGTACCATTAAAATGAATAGAAAAAACGAAAAACGAAAAACCGTAAAACGAAAGGCTTAAAAAAAAACATACAAAACAGTGTTTTATGAAATTCTAAATTGCCAGTTGTTCTGTAAGGGGTAGGTTTAGGTGTAGGGTTGGTGTAGGGTGATAGAAAATACAGTTTGTACAGTATAAATACCATTACGCCTATGGAGAGCCCGTAAACCACAAATGCAAGTACAAATGCACTGTTACAAATACTACCATGTGTATCAGTGTTGTTATTAATTACAACTAAAATATTTAAAGCGGTCATATGATGCGATTTCAAGTTTTCCTTTCTCTTTGAAGTGTTACAAGCTGTTCGTGAATAGATAAGATCCCTAAAGTTGCAAAGACTAAAGTCTCAAACCCAAAGAGATATTCTTTATAAAAGTTAAGAGTCAGCCACGCCTACCTAAAACGGCTCGTTCTAACACGCCCCCACATGTCTACGTCACGATGTGGGAAGATTTGCATAACACCGCCCAAATGTTCACGCAAAGAAAGAAGGCTTAACTTTGTTGTTGCTGTCGCCGCCATGTCGTGAAAACGCTGTGTTTCTCGTTGTGAAAGCGAAACTACTTTGTTTGGACTTCCAAAAGAGTACACGACTAGAAATCAGTGGTTAAGTTGTAGTAAAAGAAAACTGAAAATCTAAATATAAAAGCCAATTCAAAATATTAATAATTACCATAACATTATATAAATAATACTAAAATAACATTGATGTATGCATAAAAAAATCTACAAAAAAATTTAGATTTTCCTAAAGTTTAATTTTCTTTATAAAAATAATATAACTACTTATTTTGAAATTCTTATTTAAAACTGTCCATTTCTCTTGGAAAATTCTTGTCAGTTGTATAGTGAGATTCGCACATGAACACGGGGCTTGAAGAGCTAAAAAGCTATGCTTACGGTTCGGGGGTCCGGCTGCTTGAAAGGCCTGGTAAGGAGGTTGTGTGGTGGGTCTGGAGAAAACAGGCGGCTCCTCACCAAACACCACAATCATGACCTGGATGAGCCCGTACAGATCTGACTGAGGCTGATGGGCGAAATCAAATTAAAAAAATGAGTGAGAGATCTGACCTGTTCCGGCTTCCTGATTTCTAATATCAATCACTGGCAAAGTGTATTTAAAGTGCATAAAACATGATCTTCTTTGAGATTACATCAGAATGAAATAATTTCGTGTGATGGATGGAGTCGTACGTGTTTCCACTCGTGCAGGTATGGCAGGTAGATCTTGCCGTTGGCGTCGATGTGTTTGCCGGTCTTGATCATCATCGCACTGGTGGGCTTCACAAAACATATCGGAGGATTGTAGGGATACGTATCCAGCAGCCACAAGCACACGGGGATATTATACACATTCCCTGAAATGGGAAAACACGTGTGGTTACTGTATATGTTATAATGCTGCCTTCATCTTTACACGATAAACAGTTCTCTAACCCACCTCTATAACTAACTGGAACGGTTCCTGTGAGGCTCATCAAGTCTCTGGACGATCCGTCATTAAACACTGTGAAAGAAACAGCAGTTATTGATGGAAAACTCAAAGAATTACGTTTCCAGAGACCCAGGATGAGGAAATCTTACCGTACGCATCCATAACAGGTTTGAGGTCTTTGTACTGAGAGATGACGTTTGTTATCTCTCGAACAGTGAGATCTCTGTATTTGTATTGCTGGAATATAGAAAATAATACACGTATATAACTTTAAATTCGCAGATCTTTTTTATGCTCAAACAGCAACATCACAGACTAACTAAAGTTGAAAAAGTGAAAAAGCATAATAGGACCCCTTTAAGACTGCAAAACAATACAGCAGCCGTATCAAATTTACTTTTTTTTTTTGCTGTAACATGACAATGATAATTGTCAAAACATAAAATCAAAACATAAAATTACATCAACCTTTGGACACTTTATCACATTTCAGATCACCTAAACTAGGTCTAAACGGCCTACTTATCTGTTTCCCTGAAGTAATTAGGACAGAAGAAGGGATTCAGGAGTGAAGCTGCTCTACACAGATATGAAGAGTTTATGGGAATGAATAAGCAAACTATACTCACAGTCTTCTGGGTAAAGACGCATACGCAGAGGAGGAACTTCACTAAACACGGCCTTCATAACCTGAATCAAGCTGTGCAGGTCACACTGCGTCTGTAAAAAAAAAAAAAAAACAAGCAAATCATTTCATGAGAATACATGCTTTGTATTGAGGCAGGTCAAACCCATTGTAGCATGCTGTAGACTCACATGTCTCCACTCATCCAGGTAAGGCATCAGGATCTCTCCACTGCTGTCAACGTGTCTGCCGGTCATGATCAGCATCTCCGGCGTGGGTTTCACATAGCAGATGGGCGCAGTGCGCGGATAACTTTCCTTCAGCCACAAACTCACTGGAATATTGTAGTGTTTCCCTGAAGCACAATGTTTTGTTCGGTGCATTCTTAGACATGTAATAATAATCTCTTTCTCGACCGTGAAACCGAAGTAAAGTCCAGTTATCTTTATGGTGAAACTTACCTTCATAAAACACCTTAATTGTTCCAGTCAAACCAGCCAAGGTCTTCGCTGTGCCATCATTAAAGACTGGAGAAATTACAAGAATATTACAAACCGATTTCCTTAAAGAAATAAGTCAATTCTGTGCACTATGAACATATTTTTAAACATGACACTTTTAAAAAGGGTCAGTGGTTCTTTGTAAAACATTAGCTTTGCACTGTAAACTTTTCTTCATATAAAATAACTGACAAAATCGCTGTTAAATTTTTTTAATATCATCAAGCCGTACTAAAACGTGATTTACATATATATTTTTCAGTAAGTAATTTATTAATTACATAAAATTCAAGTCAAGTCATACTCTTTATTGTCAATGTAAAAGTACTACAAAATTTTATATTACTTAAAAATACTTTTCAGAATCGTTTAATTATGTGAGTGAATATGTTGTGATGCCTAATTGTAATATCCCAGTGTATATATATATATATATATCTGCATAATTACATATTTTCACATGTCCTTCTAAAATGAGAAAGGTCTGAATGTGAAAAACATTTTAAAAAATAAGTATGAATCACTAGGAAAACACTGATTCATAACCACACGACTTGTAAATTAAATTATTATATTTACATAAAATATACACATCAACAAATAGCAGGCTACTGAATATGATATAAACTTAAGTTAATAAAAGCATATTAAGTGCTAAAAGTAATAATTTTGTATTACTTTAAAATACTTACTTCGTTATTTATTTTTAATTATTTAAATTATTATACAATTATTTTGTGATGAATTAAATGCTTATTATATTATTATCATTATTATTTAAAGCACCAGAGCATTGAGAATAAGATTTCTCCTACACAACATCAACATTTAAAACTGTTTTGCTTCAAGTGGAAGTTGGATTTTTAAGACTGTAGAATTTAATGTATAACAGCTAAATAAAACATAATAAGTAAACCTTCAGAGTTGATATAGAATGCTGACAGATGTGCTGCTGTGGAAAGCGCTCTTTGAATCAACTGAACTGAACTGCTCACCAAATCTCTCCAGCACTGGCTGAAGGTGCTGATGCTGAGACACGACCGTAGCGATCTCCGACAGAACCTCTCTCCTGTGATTATACGTCTGAAAACACACACACACACACGACTCTCATAATGACTTCGTATATGTAAAAAACACTTAGGAAAGACAAACTGCAAGACATTTCCATAAGAAATCCTCAGACTTTTACCCTGGGTAAGATCCTCCTCAGATCACGGACTGGTGTAACTGTCATGACTTCAGATGATACACAGGTCGAGCCAGAGCAGAGGAAGTGTGCTTTCGCTCCTGAAGACTCTGCGGTGTTTATCGCAACCAGAAGTGTGTGAGAACTTCTTAAGAGTTCTCGCTTCGGCGCAATAAACCATGTGATTGTCAGAAAGAGCCAATAGCGAGATTTACTGTGATGAACTATGATCTACCAACTAAAGGTCATTCAGTACAAATAAACCGCACATAAGCATTACTGTCTTTCTAGGACAACAAAAGCATGGAAGGAAGCATTTATTCAGGTCAGTGACTGATGTACAGCCACACACAAACACACTTACACTGATAAACAAACTGCTGTCTAAAACATAAAAACTCGTGAAGAGCTGCCTTTATGGTCTACCTAGTGTACAATGTACAGTTCTGCTAGGTTTGGGGAACTAAGTTTTTTTTTGTTGTTGCTGTTACTAGTGATTAATGGTGTAATTAATAAACACACACACACACACACAACCGGTCAAAAGTTTGGAATAATTAGTTTTTAATGTTTTGAAAGAAGCATATTTTGCTCATCAAGGCTTCAATTACTTGTTTAAAAATGCAGTAAAATCAGTAATATTGTGAAATATTATTACAAATGAAACGACGGTTTTATATTGTAATATGTTTTAAAATGTAATTTATTCCTGTGATGTAAAGCTGAATTTTCAGCATCATTCCTCCAGTCTTCAGTGTCACATGATCCTACAGAAATAATTCTGATATGCTGATCTGCTGCTCAAGAAACATTACTTATTATTAATATTTTTCAAATAAATGCTGTTCTGTTGAACTTTCAATTCATCAAATAATCCTGAAAAAAATGTAGTTTTCAGCACTCATAATAATAAGAACCAATAATTACAGTTTTTAATGTTTTGAAAGAATCAGTTACTTGTTTAAAAATGCAGTAAAATCAGTAATATTGTGAAATATTATTACAAATGAAACAACGGTTTTATATTGTAATATGTTTTAAAATGTAATTTATTCCTGTGATGTAAAGCTGAATTTTCAGCATCATTCCTCCAGTCTTCAGTGTCACATGATCCTACAGAAATAATTCTGATATGCTGATCTGCTGCTCAAGAAACATTACTTATTATTAATATTTTTCAAATAAATGCTGTTCTGTTGAACTTTCAATTCATCAAATAATCCTGAAAAAAATGTAGTTTTCAGCACTCATAATAATAAGAACCATTATTAATAACTGTACACCAATAATAATTTATAAACTGACCGTCAAATCAGCATATTAGAATGATTTCTGAAGGTTCATGTGACACTGAAGACTGGAGTAATGATGCTGAAAACACAGCTTTACATCACAGGAATAAATTACATTTTAACAGATATTCACACAGAAGGCAGTTATTTTAAATTGTAATAATATTTCACAATATTACTGATTTTACTGCATTTTTGAACAAATAAATGCAGCCTTGGTGAGCAGAAGAGACTAAAAAATTTTTTTTTTTAAATCTGACAATCGTAATTATTTCAATGCCCATATTATTCATTATTAAATAATACATTAATCTTAGCAGCCATATGGGGTGCTTTTATCGCCACAATCCCACTTATGTGTCATGCGCATTTTGTTAAAAAAGCCGGTTCTGTAATCAGCAGTACATCATCATCACATGCTTTCAGATGGAGCAGCATTTACTACACATAGCCGTAGTTCACTGAAAAAAGTCACTGAATATATAAAAATATATAAAAATTTCCCCAGACGATTTTAATTGTGCGATTCTGAAATCGAAGAAATCGTTTGCGATAATGACAGCTGTTTGCATAGCTTCTCCGTGAACTATGGCTCTGTGAAGTAAATGCTGCTCCTATTATTATTATTATTATTGCTGTTGTTACGAATAATTAATTTTAAATAAGTAAACACATAAATACAATAATATCATTAATATTAAAAACATTGCATATATTTAAAAATGTATAGACTTTTTGAGGTGAAGTACACTACCGTTAAAAAGTTTCCGGTCAGTAAAATTGTTTTTTTTAATGAAAGTATCAATTTCTTCTACAAGGAGGCATTCAGTTGATCAAAAATGACAGTAAAGACATTTATAATGTTACAAAAAAATTATATTTCAAATAAATGCTGCTCTTTTGAACTTTCTATTTGTTAAAATATAAGCAGAAATGTTTCTCGAGCAGCAAATCAGTAATGATGCTGAACATTTTTTAACATACATTCAAGTAGAAAACAGTTCAATTGTAATAATATTACACGATATTACAGTTTTTACTGTGTTTTTGATCAAATAAATGCAGCCTTGGTGAGCAGAAGAAAATGTATTTTGGGTGGTGGTGTACATAAATCCCATCATACACATGAAAGATTTTTTCATAAAAAAAAAGACAATGGTAATAGTGAAGCTTGCTTTAACAAACAACATTAATAAATACATAAATATAATCTCTCTGAAGTGCTGGCCTTTCAAGTGGCATTTCTCAGCCATTCTGTGATTGCTAGTGATGATTTTCAGTTTATTTAGTGTGATCAGAGATCACCGACTCGTTTTCAGAGTCAAATCGATGTGTTGTGCAGTTTCACACAGTCATTCATGCCTTCTGTTTATGGTGTCCTAACATTATGTGTATTCTGGCACCTGGATCACGACACGACGCAGCGGCAGCTCATGCAGTCCTGTCCGCTCTCGTCTGGCGGGTTCAGCTTCCTCATCTTGTGCTGACGGATCTCTCGCACCAGCGTGTAAAACGCATCCTCCACACCCTGCACACACACGGCAAAACAATGCTAACCAATGCGGACGCTATCAAGAGATTCAAGAGCAGTGATTGGTCAGAACACATCTCACAGATCAGTAACAGGTCTGAATAACATTTCTAAGCACAGCACTGCAGCTAGTGATGAAAACACATGAAAGTGACAGACATACAAGAGTAATGTGATGATGAATGTGTGGTCTTGGTCTCTTCCTCACAGTTCTCGTCAGATGGGCAAAACACAAAGCGGCAGTGAGTCATTCCCTGCAGTGTTATACAACACACCCTGTCTGTGTGTGTGTGTGAAAAACAAAAACCACATAAAACACACAAAAAAAGAAAAGAAAGGAATTAAAGCAAAGCAAAAAAAAAAATACTGCAGAAATACTGTACTGTAGGTGGGTATACAAAAGTACAAATGTAGATGACTATACTTTAAGAAATTTGGATGTTGGACAGTCTGACTAGTTTTGTTCCAATAAATAAATAAAATAAAATAACAAATAAATAAATAATTCTTTAACTGCCTGACAAAAACTCACTTGTCGTGTTTTGGCCGAGGTCTCGATGAAGGGGATCCCGTAGCTGCGCGCGAGCTCCTGTGCTTGTCGCGTGTCCACCGTCCGGGCCGGGAGGTCACATTTGTTACCCACCAGCACCATGGGCACATCATCCGAGTCCTTCACCCGTTTGATCTGTTCCCTGAGAGCCAACACAAGATGTCACGGTCAAACACAACCAGACTGGGGGCAGACATTTGATCGGAAACAAAATGTGGAGAAACATGAAATCAAAATTCACTCTCTTAGCACACATCTTGAGTTGAACAATTAATCTATGCAAGTTAATCCGTGTCTTGGTAATCTTTAATCAAAATCTGCACGTTTCTGTACATTCTCAGCACGAGAGAATCACGAGAGAGGTCAGTTTGACGACTCAGGGAGAATATCATCAACCACAGCCCTCCAACAGTTAGTTTGCGGCGAGTGAGAGATGAAGAGGATTATAACTATAACTTATATAATAATTATAACTTCAGAAGTGGGAAGCAGGAAGTTTCCGATAGCACATGAAGCCAGCAAAAGAAGCAGTCGACAAAACTTTTGCTCAGAGATTGCTCTAAACACTACATGTGCATCGACTGGACCGACCTGAAATACACTTTTTTTTGCATAATTTGAAGGTAAAAACAACGTATATGATACCATTCATGTCAAATGTTAGATCTGATTTGCAATATGTTTTTGAAATGTGAGTTTGGTAAATCATTTTGAAATTTCAGTATTTATCATGTAGTTAGCATAGCAACATGCTAACACCACATTCTATTGAAATCAGTTGTGAGTTGAGTCGTCCATGCGTTTTGTGGTTCCATGATGGTTAGTTTGCCGTCTTTCATGCGTTTCTGAAGCGATAGATTATGGCGCTAGCAACGCCAAGGTCATGGGTTCGAATACCAGTGAATGTTTAAAAGTGTCTGCATGAATATAATGTGAATCAGACATGAATATATTAGGGATGCACCGATATGAAAATTTTGGCCGATACCGATTTATCGGCCGATACCGATATGGTGGCCGATATATCGTGCATCCCTAGAATATATCATACAGACTCTACGTTGAATACCTTGCAAGTTTGTCAGTTTCCAAAACATTACATTTTCAATCTGAATGAGAAGAATAAACCAGGCAAAAGTTTGGAAAGAAGTCTCTTCTGCTCACCAGGGCTGCATTCATTTGATCAAAAATACAGCAACATGGGCATTGAAATAAATCCTGTTGTCAGAAGGTTTTTTTGAGTCTCTTATGATCTCCAAGGCTGAATTTATTTGATCAAAAATGCAGTAAAATCAGTAATATTGTGAAATATTATTACAATTTAAAGTAACTGTTTTCTATTGTAATATATTTTAATAATATAATTTATTCCTGTGATCAAAGCTGAATTTTCAGCATCATTACTCCAGTCTTCAGTGTCTTATGATCCTTCAGAAATCAGTATAACATACTGATTTTGTGTTTAATTATTCCAAACTTTTGACTGATAGTGTATATAATGCAAACTGATTATTATACTTAACTGTCACCTGCGGCTGATATTAAACAGTGCATTACTGTTCCCCATGTTGTTCTGTACTTCATGTATTAAAAATCCATTATCTAGACCCCATTACCCACAAACAACAAATGGATGGATATAATCCAGTTATCCTCCTTTTGCTTTCTCCTTTCATGTCCTTGAAAGCTCTCTCGCTCTCCTTTAGTCTAATTGACTGATCGATTTCACTGGCACTGCACTATCATACTCCATCTCACTTTCTGCTGTCCTTTCAGGCACAAACGAATATTTTGCGACGGATGCTCAGTCATAATGCAATTTAAGGATCAGACGGGTGTAATCCAAGTTGTGTTTCTGTTGTTTTGTCAAACGTGCTGATAAATAACACTAAGAGCTGATAGTGGGAACCAGAATCAATGCTAACGTGATTTCGGAGGTCACAGGGTTGATGGGCTCACGTAAGACGCCACTTTCTGTGATTTACAGTTTAACACGTCAACTTCAGCTCTTGGCCTGGGTAACACAAAAACATGCCCAGGCTATATTTCACACAAAAATAAAAAGGTGGATAGATAGAGAGATAGATCGATAAATAAATAAACAAACAAATAAATAAATAAAAGAACCATAAAATCAAAACTGACAATTATTTTTATATATATATATATATATATGTATATATATATATTGAATACTGCAGTGTTTATTATAAATGATTAATCCGTGCACATTTGTATTTTTTTTTTTATTATTCATGTGCCCTCGTAATCTTTAATCAAAATAACTTCCTTTGCAATGGCATCTCTTCGCTGGTGACATGTGTATCAGCGAGAGGGGGCGGGACAACCTGTCACCCACATGAGAACGCACCAATAGCAAACAACATCGATCCAACTATTGAATCAACTCAAAAAATGGATTAAATCCCGCCTTACATTTTTTTGTTGAAAGCCATTTCACTTAGATATATACACACACGTCACAATAAGGACACATCGCAACTTCCATTTAATGCCGACATTATAATTTAAAGGGGTCATATGTGGGAACTCCGGCCAGACATGGCTTCATCACAGTATGGTAAGGGACGTAACATTTCCGTCACACGCTTGAGATATTCGGCCAATCACAACGCACTGGATAGCTGGCCAATCAGAGCACACCTCGCTTTTCAGACCGACGAGCTTTGTAAAAATCGACGCATTTCAGAAAGTCGGGGCATAGAGGAGAAACAATAATGTACAGTATGTGGAAAATAATGTGTTTTTTGAACCTTAAAATGCATAAACACATTTCATTACACCAAATACACAAAATAATGTTCTTTTTAGCAACATCATATGACCCCTTTAAATTATATTTAGATTATATAAATCATATATACAATATATAAAATAAATATATACAATATATAATAATTAAATTAAATCTATAAAAATAAAGATATGGAAATGATATATTACTTGTATAAAATAGTTTTTTCTAAATTAGCGCAATTCAAAGCAGTACAACAATACTACTCTGATTTATGAACACTTCACATTTTAACAAATATATCAATACTTTCGTTCTGAGTACAGTAATGAGAAAGAGATTTTGTGGATCATGGTAATAAAAATCTGTTTTATGCCATGAAAATAATGTGACAAATTAAAATAAAAAAAAAACTAAATTTTAAAGGGGTCATATGATGCTGCAAAAAAAACATTATTTTGTGTATTTGGTGTAATGAAATGTGTTTATGCGGTTTAAGGTTAAAAAAACACATTATTTTCCACATACTGTACATTATTGTTTCTCCTCTATGCCCCGCCTTTCTGAAACGTGTCGATTTTTACAAAGCTCATCGGTCTGAAAAAGTGAGGTGTGCTGTGATTGGCCAGCTATCCAGTGCGTTGTGATTGGCCGAATACCTCAAACGTGTGACGGAAATGTTACGCCCCTTACCATATTGTGATGATGCCCTGTCAGGCCAGAGCGATGATTCAAAAACATGAAAACCCATTATGAACGAGGCATCCACACATTTATCTAGGTTAACCATTTAAACTAACATTGTTTTTTTTAAGCATTTTATATAGGCCTATAGATTTTATTTTAGTCAAGTGGTGATGATTTGAGAAGGCTAAATTGATCAAACATAGGCTATGATTAACTCACTGTCTCCCACTGGCCGCTTGGTCGTTACTTGGTCGATACGTAATATCCATCATTTTAAAGTCAAAAGCTGCGGGAATGAGTCAAACTATGCGATATAGCCTATGCGCAATCCCGCACCGAAATTCAGGACCTGAGTAAACACAATTCTATTATACAGAGTTTTGTGAAATAGATTTCAATGACTTTTCCAAAACTTTCTGGGTTTATTTATTTTTCCAAAACTTTTCCAGGCCTGGAAATTGGTGTTTTAAAATTCCATGACTTTTCCAGGTTTTTCATGACCGTACGAACCCTGGACTTTAGTCTTTGCAACTTTAGGGATCTTATCTAATCACGAACAACTTGTAACACTCCAAAGAGAATGGAAAACTTGAAATTGCATCACATGACCCCTTTAATGTACTGTGTAGATAAACAGACCATTTATTAAAGGCACAATATGTAAGATTTTTTTATTAAAATATCCAAAAACTACTAGAACATTGTTATATATTTTGCTGACTTGTGTACTTACATTATCCCAAATGTTTCGAAGAATGTTTAATTTTAACTAGTGACACGGACCGTGTCCATAGTGTCATTGTGTCGCCTGCCAATGACGTCATAACCCCTAGATTTCAACATCAAAGACGCTTTAATATGTTATGTGTTTTAATCAGAGGACACTGTGTGTGTGACGCTCCGCTACGTTTTCCGCTCTATGGACATGCGCTCCACTCAGTCGCTCTAACCGCACAAGCAAGCGCTCCGTTAATATTCCGCTCACGCTCACCGTGAACCAATTCCCGCTCAGATCCCGCTCCGACATAAAATTTCTCTAGTAGGCCTAATTGTTTACTGTTTGTAACGAAATTCTTGGATTATTGTCTAAAATTAAGCATGCTGATAAATAGCAATTATCATGTTTCAGAGCGAAATTCTTACATTCTTCTTAATTTTATTAATTGTAATGTATTAATTAAAATGTATTAAATATATGAATCTAACCATGATTCCACAATCATGGCGTCATCAAACTACGCTTTTGAATATGTGCCCTCTAGTGGCAAAAATTACATATTGTGCCTTTAATGTGCAGTCGCATTTATCGTGAACATTTCGGTGTATTTTCAAGGGCGAAATCCAGTACTCTCTATATAAACCTTTGCAATTAGGAATTTCATGTGAAATTCAGATTTCGCAACAGTTTCAAATTTGTCACGTAAATCCGTTGCGATGACCAATAGAAAGCTGCATGGTTTAAATGTGACTTCTGTGAGCTGTGCTTCAAACATCGCTACCCTGCTGACAACTTTGCTAATGTGACTGCGCTTTTAAACGGCATGTTCAAACATGATCACAACCAAAAGCACACAGATATTTGACCTCCTAATTGACACAATCAACACCAATTACCTTATTTCACATTTAAAAAGGTTAGCCAATCATAACAGAATTATTTACATACAGAAGACTTAAAGGAAACACAGCAAAAAAATAAAAATCTTCTAATATTCATTTTCTTCTTTCAACATATATTTAAAGAAATGTGAGGGTTATTTTGAGGGCAAATTCCAAACGGTGAAAACCCGTTTCCGCCAGACAGCTGATTTTCAAACACACACACACACACACACACACACAAAAACAAACACACACCTGTACTGATGAATGTCCTCAAAGGACTTGGTGTTATTGATGGCAAACACACAGAGGAAGCCCTCTCCTGTCCTCATGTACTGGTCCCTCATGGCGCTGTACTCCTCCTGACCTGCAGTGTCCAAGATGTCCAGGAGACACGTCTCCCCGTCAATCACCACCTGCTTCCTGTAGGAGTCCTGCCGAATCAACACCAAACTCAGGTTTGCGTTCATCAGTAAGACCGTTTCTTGTTTATTTCTTACCCAACAGCCAATAATCTTTAGTTATTTCACACACATGGACATTATTTGATGTCTTTAAAATGACTTTTCTAAAAATGTGCAGAATAAAGGACTTTGGGGACAAAACGACAGGGACCAAAACAGCAAACGAGCAGAAGAGAAGGTTGAGTTGTGTCCTGTCAGACACTCGTGTGTGTTAGCGCACAGCGACTCAGCCATAAAAAGGACATTGTTTGTCCAGAGACGGGCGTGGCGGGAAAAGAGGACAGAGAGAGCGCGAGGGACGTGTAGAAGCACGTACACACACATCCCTCATGCTGAGAGCAAACGCAGGTCGAGGGCAAACTCCTGCGGTTTATTTGACTCTGAGTGTGCTAAGAAACACACAAACTGCATGAGTGAATGGTGCGGCTGGATTTTAGATCCAGAATTTACCAGAATCAAATCAAGCACAAGGTTCCATTAGTTAACTAACATAAATGAATAGTTGACCCAAAAATGAAAATTTGCTAAAATGTGCTCGCAATGTAGCATTGCATCTCTTGCTCACCAAAGGATCCTCTGCAGTGAATGGGTGCCGTCAGAATGAGAGTCCCAACAGCTGATAAAAGCATCACAATAATCCACCAGTAATCCACACCACTCCAGTCCATCAGTTAATGTCTTGTGAAGCCAAAAGCCTCCATAAATCCATCAAGGTTTTTTTAACTTTAAATGGTAGCTTCTGCCCAAAATATGAGTCCAGAATCCATAATAACGCTTCCTCCAGTGAAAACGTTCATCCTCTGTTGTCCTCTCACATCAAAATCCACTGATATAGTTGTGTAGAATTGTTTTGAACTGTATGTTTCGCTTGCAAACAGTGCTTGTTCTGTGCATATTTCTGTCCTGATTCAGACGAGGTAAACTTTTCACTGGAGAAAGCAATATTATGAATAGAGGACTCACATTTTAGCGGGAAAAAATGGTTTGAAGTTAAAAACGCCCTGATGGATTGCAGGTTTTCACTTCACAAGATGTTAACAAGATGGACTGGAGTGGTGTGGATTACTTGTGGATTATTGTGATGGTTTTATCAGCTGTTTGGACTCTCATTCTGACGGCACCCATTCACTGCAGAGGATCCATTGGTGAGCAAGTGATGTAATGCTACATTTCTACAAATCTGATACCTTGAAGGAACAAACTCAATCTTGGATGACCTGAAGGTGAGTAAATTTTCAGCAAATTTAAATTTTTGGGTGAACCATTCCTTTAATTATAGGCACTGATTAATTAATAATAATAATTTATGCATTTAGCAGACGACTTACAGTGCATTCAGGCTATACATTTTTTACCAGTATGTGTGTTGGGAATTGAACCCTCTACCTTTTGCGCTGCTAACGCAATGCTCTACCCCTGAACCACAGGAACACTGATTAATTAATTAATTAAATAAAAAAAGTATGTTCATTAGCATTGTGAAAGTTATCAGTATTATATTGACTACTTCTGTAACTCTTTACAATAAGGTTCCTTTAGTTAGCATTAGTTAATGCATTAACTAACATTAACTAACAATGAACAATACAATTGTTACAGTATTTATATACAGTATCTTTGTTATGACTTTGTAGGCAGTGTTTTGCACGAAGGCACCTCATGAAACTGATTTCGGACAGGCT
>NW_015505819.1:479261-479926 GCF_001515645.1 Sinocyclocheilus grahami
GAGAAACCAGCAGCGCCATCAATACAGACAAACCTCCCACTGCATCCAAATTCAGTAATTTCTATTATAGACACAACATAGATCCTCTTCAGGCCTTAAGGTATGTATAGGAAAGGATTCATAGTACATTAGCATATGAAACTTGCATATAAGAAGTCCAAAGTCTCACTATCTCACTTCCAAATCTTTGACTATTTGACTAAAAACTTTACATTTCAACTAAAGCCTGCAAATTATTACAAGCTGGTGCACTTTGGTGCCTTTTCTGTAGTTATTCATCCATATTAAGGACCAGATACAGCAAGTCGACCTCAAAGAACTAGCAGCGACGAAGGCTGACTGTGGTGTCGCCTCACGTCACCTTCATCTCGGCTAAGTAGTTACGTTTGAACACAACGCAAACACTACAGTCAACAACGCATGTACATTCTGCACCATCGTGAGAGGAAATTCCTCTCCATACCAGTAGGTGGCAGAAGTTTGTATGGGTCACTAGTAAAGGGAAACAGTAAGAGCCAGGACTGCGAATATACAAACGATAAACAAAGCAGCGCTGTGAATTTTGCTTACTTTGTCGCTTTCACTGATTTTTTTGTCCCGTGTACTGGTTCGCTAATGCAGAGTTCACACTGCATGATTTTCAAAGTCGTCGGATCACCGTTGTT
>NW_015505819.1:481210-482286 GCF_001515645.1 Sinocyclocheilus grahami
GCGGTCAGTGTTGATATTGTGGCGGGCCGCCACAAATAAACCAATTGGCGGGCCGCCACAAATAAACCAACACTGGACTGAACGCGTAATGCACATGCGCATGACGTCACCGTTTTCACAAATGAATGTTTTTGTAGTTAACATGGAGACGATAACAGTATAATTTACAAAAAACGTGCAAGTTGAAACCGTTTTCAAAAGTTTACTTTTCAGGCCACCAAACCCTAAAACGACTACGATAATTATCACGATATATATTTTTCCCTCGATAGAACAATAACACATATTCGATAAATGTTCAATATAATGTCTATGCTCCAAAAGCAGAACAAAACAGTTACCGGTGCCACACGGACAAATTATCAGCTCGGCGCGAGCAGATGCGTTTATTCGCTGATCGTTCTCGATCACATGACCAGCGCTGTGAGATCCAGCGAGAAGTGCTTGAATTCAGCGAAGTTCACAAATGTCTTGGTGATTTAGTTAGGCAGATGAAACAGTGCTGACAAACAGGAGAAACACTGTGCCATGAACAATCCTGTTAGAAGGCTTCACCATGGATTTACTGTAGTAACACTAACTGCACCATGGTATTCACCATGGTGTCATATTTACATATGGAATTGTATTATATTATTAATGTAGACATGTATTAAATATATTAAAGGAGTAATGGTTGTTATTGAGCTATAGCATTTGTGCATTTGTATTTATACTAAATGCATTTAGACTACTGTTTTTCATCCAAATACCATAGAAACCATACAGTTACATTTTACCATGGTAGTGCTGTGATATGTGTGGTATCTAATTGTGTGATACTATAGATGACCAACGGTTAATTGTAATAAAGTACTAACTCAAACAGTCAGACAAATAAAATTAAACCCTATAAATGAGGTTGTTATGATTTGAACAAATGTTACTTTCACTCAGGACTTGAAAGAAATAAAGATTTCACATTTATCATGATAAATATATCATCCTGCCCTAATTAACCATGATTTTACTACAAATAAAACCAAATGGTTATTGTAACCACAAATTAACCATGGTTTTGCTACACTAACCATAGT
>NW_015505819.1:482296-485547 GCF_001515645.1 Sinocyclocheilus grahami
ATATTTGTAGTCAAACTGTGGTTATACAAATGGTAATCAATCTACCAAAAAAACATGGTTACTTTACTATAATAAAACTATGGTTAATTTTCGTAGGGAAACGCTGATTGTGTAAAAGAACTGCCAAAAGACATAAAAAATGTTGTGGAGTATTTATCCTAAAGAAATCTGGAATGCTCTTTCATGTTTCACTGTTTAGTATTCAGTGAACGAACTCGCACAGAACTGCAAGGAAGCTAAACTATGAAATATGAAAAGCATTCTGGCACTTGAAATAAGAGCCAAGCTTGCAGTGCACTGAGCTTATATCTGATAACTGATCATTTGGTGGGTTTCGTTCAAGTTTCAACATGTTCTAAAACAACATTAACTCTGAATGTGATCCAGCTACCGTCCCTCACTGGTTATATTGTCATAGGCTGGTTTCCACATGACAAACTAAGCATTCATTCCCACAACTTTTTTTAATTCATACCCTTATTTATTGTAGCCGCAATTTAACTAAACAAGGGGAACAAATTAGTACAATGTGGCCACTATTTAACAAAAACAAAGGAACTAATTAGTACAACAAAGCCACAATTTAACTAAAATTTTATAAAACATGGCCACAAATTACATTTGTTGAAAGACGAAACTCTTAATACACAATGCAAACTCTTAAAGGGACAGTTCACTCAATTACTCACCCCCATGTCATTCCAAACCTTTATGACTTTTTCTTCTGTGAAAGTCAGTGAGGTCCCAAACAATATGGAGGTCACTGACCTTCATTGTATAGATAAAAAAAAGAAACAGACATTTATTAAAATATCTTCTTTTGTGTTCCACAGAAGAAATTACGTGTGAGTGAGTAAATTATGACAATTTTTTATTTTTTTTTATGGGGGGGACTATCCCTTTAATGAGTATGTTTGCATGCTATCGAGCTTAATTACAAGATAATGTGTAAGGTCATATAAATACAATCAACAATGTTCTGATATCAATTAATTTTAAATGACTAAGTAAATGGGAACATTTTTCTTATTTTCAAAATTTTTTTTAAATATACTTATTTTAAGATATTTGCAAATATCATGAAAGTAATTCATAAATATCCTCATACTTATTGAGTGGGGGTTGTGGCATTATGCAACTTGAATTAAGCTAACTAATAATACGGTCAAACTATTTTCAAATCTGTTTTTCAAGGTTATTAATTATTATTATTTTTTACAAATATCGTTAATCAATCAATATTTTGTAGAGTCACATCACATGACATTTCACTATGTGAACTAACCTTTATTTGTTTCTGATCATTTGAACTTTTAATGAGATTTGATATATATACCATGACACCCTTTAATTTTTTTTCTGCATGTTAGTCGTACCACATGACTTTCATTTAGTGAAGAAATATTAGTAACAAACAGTGAAGCATTTTTTTTCCTAAGAAATTATAATTTTTTTAAATGCCAAACTAGCATAGCTTTCAAGAAATACATTCTAATGATTTTTTTCTTCATTATTACTGTATATTAGGACAGTTGTACCACCCTGACATTTTTTACTTTATGTCCCCCAAAAATATAAAAATAAATTGTAATTCAGAAATAAAAAAAACAAAACAGAAAAAGTTTATTCAAGTCATTCGGTGTATGAATTTTTATATATTTGATGGTTACACCGTACAACATTTTTAGTGTAAATAGTGTTAAATTTAAACTTTTCTTGAAAATGGTATGACATTTTTCAAAACCATATATTATAAAACTCAACATGAATGCAAATAATATTAAAAAAGTCTAAAAACTTTGCACGTGTTTTAAACTAAGATTTTGAATTTTCTTTATTGTGGACAAACGTATTTGTCATTGACCCTGCTACATATCACATAACGCACTACAAGGTGCACTTCAAGACACAACAGTGGTGAGCATCTAAAACAGCACATCACCAGACAGACTATATTAGTCCCAGGGTGTGGAGTTTTATTATTAGATATCTATTTGTCGTCATCGGGCTGTAAGCACAGTTCAGGATCAGCAGAGGTGCGTCTGCAGCATTAATGATTCATGAAAACACTAAGTTTCTTGGTACTATGGAGACTGAAACTTATGTCCAGCGCTGTGTATCTGTGAGTACTGGACGATTAATGAGTAACTCCACACACACTCCCGACACATGCTCTCACACACACGATTGAGCTATTAAAGGCAAAGGGCAGGGAGTTCATACATGATGTACGACTGCCTTAAATCCTTGAAAGCCAAACAAAACACTGGGGTAAATGCAATAGAAAAAAATGTATATTTATGAATAATAACTACATATTTACATTTTTACACTGACAGGCCGCTGTTAGACAGTTGCTTAAAAATCAAACTTAGCCCACACTCAAGGCTCTGATATTCTGGTTTCTACCGTCTCTTGATATGGACTTCGGTGAAAATCTATGTGATTTTTCACCCGTTTTATCATCCACCATGTGAAAATCACACAGTAACTCTGATAACTTAGAAAGGTAATTGCAAAATTCACTATTTAGGCTTGAAAAATGCAAGTACATGAACGCAGATGCTTTTTGCTGTACAAACTCAGTTTTGTTTACGCAATCTAATTTTTTTTTCTAAGAAATATTAATAGGAAATTTGAGGTTTTTTTCTTCATTATTATATTAGGACAGCTGTACCACCCTGGCATTTTGACTTCATGCACCCCCCCCCAAAATATAAAAATGAATTTTAATTCAGGAATTAAAACATACACACACACAAAGTTTATTCAAGTCATTCTATGAATTTTTATATATTTGATGGTTACACCATATTACATTTTAGTGTTATTAGTTTAAATATAAACGTTTCTTAAAAATAGTATAACAAATTTGCATACATTTAATTAAGCAAAAACACAACTAAACCAAATCCAAAAATGAAAATTCAGTCATCATTTACTCACATTGTTCACAATGACGTTCCAAACCACTTTCTTTGGTGATAAAGAAATTAGTTTTTTTGTTTTTTGTCCATACAATAGAAGTCAACGTTCTTCAAATATCTTCTTCCAAAGAAGAACATACATTGGGTTTGGAACAACATGAGGGTGAGTAAATGATGACAGAATTTACTCACAAAAAAAAAAAATGTAAAAAATAGTAACACTGTATTTGTATTTAACATGACAAAAACTGGTTTTAAATATGTGAAATATCATTCACAATAAATGTATCTTTCATATATATATATATATATATATATATTTAT
>NW_015505819.1:485557-491882 GCF_001515645.1 Sinocyclocheilus grahami
ATATATAGTATATATATAGTATATATATAAAATGTTCAAAAAACCTTCAACTTATTTTATTTCCAAGGCAACCTTTTTCATTTTAATTTAGTTTAACTTGAAGTGCTAAAATAAAACTGGAATAAAAAATAAAATGTAAAACTATATATTTAAAGACAACAAAAAACTATAAAAAAAAAGACAAAAACACACAACAAAATTACTAAAACTTTAACTAAAATGAACATGAAAGGCAGAAATTCTTAAAATAAAAAATTAAAGCTGCAGTCCGCAACTTTTTTTGGTTAAAAATGATCCGAAATCAATATTTGAGCAAGTACATAACCAGCCAGTGTTCGAAACTATCGCCTTACTTTAGCCCGATTCACAACGGTTAGCTTATAATAATGTTTTCTAATTTGAGTGGTACGGGTAGGTTTTCGTGAGAAATTCGAGCATGGCACTGCGTCTAGGTGTGGGGGGGGGGAAATCGATACAGCATAGTATCGCGATATCTTCCGCGGCAATACTGTATCGATACACGGACGCCAAGTATCGATCTTTTATTATACTATTTGGTAGAATAATAAAATCAATTTCTTTACAATCCACTAGATGGTGGTGTTGAGTTTTTTTCTGGTGAGGTCAGCTGGGTCACCTTTAGCATGAAGTAAGTTAGTAAAATAAAAAGGGCGGCATCGCGGAAAGTTATCAGTAAAGCCCCGTCCGCATTTAAATTGGATGTATGGACTTACTTCGGATTTGTAAACAAGGATGGGATGTAAGTAGGGATGCACTGAAAATATAGGCTACATATAATAATAATAATAATAATATATATATATATATATGGCGTAATAATCACTCTCCTCGTCACTGTGGTTTGACGCTCCGCTCAATATTCCGATCTATGAATGTGCGTTCTGCTCGTGTACCACTCATGCTCATCGGAAAAGCAAAGTCCGCTCAAATAACAAGCTGACAGGAAATTTCTATGCAGTATAGGCCTGCTGTAGCTCTACTGTGCTGTAACATGGTGTAGGCTAGTTCAGCTGTACTGGGCAACGCTGCTAAAATAATGCTACCTTCAGTGACGCTATGCTCTGCTCATATGTTCTGATAATAATAGCTTTGTAGGACTATACATTATTTGGATAATTAGTCAAAAAAACTTATATTGATATTTAATATTAAGGCAGGGACGCGGGAAGTAGGGGTGCTGAGGGGGCTGCAGCACCCCCTGTTTTCACATGGTTGCAAATGCAACGCCAAGTTTGTTCATTTAAATTTATTCCGTTTTAGCATTTAATAATTTATTTGTAATGATCTCTGAAATGTAAATTGTAAGTGGGCTATAATAAACCCATGTTTATCTTTATAAACATGATTCATTTTACTTCTGATGTTTTCTATATGGGATGATTAATCCTCTTGAACACGTGATGCTATTAAATTATATTCCAGTTTTATAAATGGCTTCTGATTACAGATAGCCTGGGATTACACAAGATCTGTATTTTAAACGGGTCATATGATGCTTTTTTAAAGATCATTATTTGGTGTATTTGGTGTAACAGAATATGTTGACATGCTTTAATGTTCAAAAAACATTATTTTTCAAATACTGTACATTATTGTAAAGAGAAAGGAAAACTTGAAATCGCATCATATGACCCCTTTAAAGGCAACCAGTTTGAAGGGAGCATAATTAGCTTTTTAGGTTCAAATAATTTCTTTATATGAAATTCGAATGGTATGACAATTATATTAGACTGTGCAGAAATTGAAATCTACACGCTAATACACACTATACTAGTCACGCAATGCTGATGTTGTTAACATTAACAATTTGAGAATAAAGTATAACAATAATAATAATTTGCACGGTTTGATGTGATATGAGCTAATTTAGATTAAATCACCATTGGTAGCGAGATCTATTGTAATGCTTTTTTCCTCAGTTGGTCAGAACAAACGTGACAGACGTGTTACTTACTTGTTCAGATGGCAATATACGGTGAAAATTCTTATTTGGGTCATATATTCCAAGACGTAGGCTAGAATCTGTGATTGCGCAGTACAGTAAATATCCACACCGGTGCGGTGACTGACTGCCACACATACTCTTCAGAACATTAGATTCATCCGCGCTGGAGCCGAGCCGGAGCACAACCCACGCAAGCTAGATAATTCCGCACACAGCTGCAATTCCAGGTTTTCAAACAGAGATGGCGACAAAGAGGCAAAACTTACGGACTACAGCTTTAAATAAATTAAAAGTATTAACAAAAACTATAACAGTATCTCGATGATACTAAAATAACACTGGGAGGGACTTCAGGAAATCGGAATTTGAGTGCATTGCGCAAAGTGTAATATTAATGATTTATTTTTATTTTTTGTCATGCCCTCATGCTTTTGGTTACATCACAAGAAAAGTTGTTTCATTATTATCTTTACATTACATTTGATTACATTTCGATGAAAGACTACGAAAAAGAATATTTCAATTAAAATAACATGCACTAATAAATTGCGCACAGTAAGACGCAGGTCATTTGTTATTAATAAAGTAAATATGTCATAATTTGCGTTTAAAACGACTGTTGATATCAGCAAGTCACTAAAAATATGCTTAACCATCTAGTTAAATAAGAATACAATGAAAGTACAATAGTCATTCTCAGAAAAGCATGTTATGAGTTGCTGATGTTCATAAGTAGTTTTGTAAAATCAGAGGAGAGTGACAGCGCCACTTTCAGTTTCAATTTAACATGGATGAACAAAGTTTTCCTAAATTTAGGCCATGATTTGAATAAGCCCTCCAACTAAACTAGGGCACAGAGAGGGGTGGATGAATGAGTAATACACACACACACACACACACACAGAGAGGGCAATGTATGTTTGATTAGGACCTTCTGTGAGTGCAACATGTTGTTTCGGATTAACATTGGATCAGTAGAGACCAGACTGCAGGTCCCATTGGGGAATCTCCATCCCATTCTCTCTAGGACTCATAATTAGAGCCAAAGTGCTGTGGGGTTTCAAAGGGTCCTAATGAGCCCCCAACCATAGTCCTGTACTGTTTCTAAACACTGAGACAACTCCTACAGTGAAACAATGTCTTAAGCAAAAACTACAACTACATATTGTACAAACTTGTCTTATACATATTATGTGTTCAGAAATAATACAACGAAAATTATTTTAGAAAATCTCAAAAGTCAAGGTAATTCAAATTCAGAATGACTGAAGGTATAACACCAGTAGACTTTTATTAACTATAAAACAACAGCAGCTTTCAGCCTGTCACCATGATGCAATTGCACGCACAAATGCGGTTTGAAATGAAATAAAAGAACCTACGAGCATGAAGTTACCAAAAAGGCGATTAAAGCTATTTGTTATATATGAGTCACATTTAAGAACATGTCTCTGAAATGCAGTGGTTTTCAAAACTGTCCTGGAGCACCAGCACTGTCTCCCTCATCTAACACACCCGATTCAACTCGTCAGCTCATTAGTAGAGACTTTAAGACCAGAAGTGGGTCAGAAAAGGTAAAGAGTTATGAGAAAACATGACGAAATAGAGTCATGTTCAGCAGCGGCAGCTCTTAAAGCAGTCAAAATAACCTAATAACCCAGCTGATGTGATGTCTGATCATCAAAGAGCAAAAGAAATCAATAACTTTTGTAGCTTTAAGGATTCATCTATATTTAATTTAGAATTTAGTGTTTGATAACTTCATTCAATTTCTGTATATTTCCTACTTGCTGAAGGGCACAGGCAGCTAAATATGATATTTATTATAATGGGTTTGTGTGAAGATTGTTTTAAGTTTACTTAAATTAAAAAATAATATTTTTTAAAGTCTAATAAATGTTAAAATTGATAGCTCTCAATCATACTGTAATGTTGACTGGCTAGTCAATGGTTAAATATTAGGAAAAAAACAATTTCCTAGAGAGTATTGGTATCAGTGATACTTGCCTTCAGTCATGAAAAAAGATGCCATTAAACAAATATTTATGTTATTAATGTTTTTTTCTACATTAATGTAGAAACAACACATATTATGAATGTGAAATTATTTAAATATAAAAGTATATTTAAAAACTTGTTAGGTAGGATTAATTGCAGAAAAAAATGTGCGATAAATTAGTTTTTTTTTAATCGATTGACCACTAATTTTTATCACATTGCTAATATGTTTTAACTTGTTGCTAGCATGATTTAGCACACTGCTAACATGTTTTACAAGTTGCTTGCATGATTTAGCACATTGCTAACATGTTTTACAAGTTGCTTGCATGATTTAGCACATTGCTAACATGTTTTACAAGTTGCTTGCATGATTTAGCACATTGCTAACATGTTTTAACATGTTCTTCAAATGATTTAACATTGCAAGCATGAATTAGCACATTGCTGGTCTGTTTTGTTAATAGCATGGTTTAGCATGTTGTCCCAGGATATTGTTAAGCTTTGCTAGTGAAATTGAATAGAGCTTTGCAGCATCAATTTCAAGCACACAAAGTGGATAAACTAGCAGGTAAACATGTCAGCAGTGTGAACACACTTCACTGTTTCCAAAAATGATGCTAGAGCAGGAATTTGTTCGTCTGAAATTCCGTGAGGTGCCTCGTTGTCGAAGAACTTTACTGGGACTGGTTTATCACCTGTAGATACAAACCCTGACCAGCTTATAGAGTTCAATTTGCCAAATTTAATTAACAAAACTTTTTTGCCTGAATGAAAACTTGAATTCCAGTTTCTGTAAATTTCTTCAGCTTTAACTTTAGCTTTAACAGCTTTTTTTTCAGTTAGTTGCCAAAGCAACATTCCCTAATTTACATTTAGGCTACGTTTTTCAGAATTTTAAGTTTTATACGTTTTTCATCAAATATTTAGTTTAAGGGTGTAACAATATATCTTGTCACAATATATCGCAACACAAAAATGCAACAATATGTATTACGAACAGCGACAATATGTATCATGTATGGTTCACACAAAATGCAAGTTTAGACAGATTTAATTTAGTATCAGATATGGTAATGGTGCATCAAATATGGTCAACCCAGAAGATCACACATTTAATTAATTATTATTAATAAATTAAAAACAAAATAATTTTTTTTATGAAATACAATATTTAAAAAACAAATAAATGTATGTAGTCAGGGACAGAGTACAAGCATACGTATAACACAATTCTGTATTTTTAGCTAAGCGAAGTATGAATATTTCTATTCAGATATTACCATTGACCTGTGCATGAGGGAGAAGGACCACGTCCAAGCCCAAGTTCACCCCTGATGCAATACACATTTAGCATTTTAATGAACAATACTTGATGGATTGCCGTATGTGTTAAAAGTAATAATAATAATAAAAAAAAATACTATTTTAACTATTTTGACTTTGTTCAATGTATTACGAGAGTATCGTATCTTGAGATTACTATTGTGTATTGAACCACATTGTATATTCTTACATCCCTAATTTATTTTATTTCAGCTTTATTTCAATAAATAAATTATTTTTAATAGTTTTAGTTAATGACATCCAACACTGGTCTTAAAGGGGTCATATGATGATGCTAAAAAGAACATTATTTTGTGTATTTGGTGTAATGAAATATGTTTATGTGGTTTAAAGTTAAAAAACACATTATTTTCCACATACTGTACATTATTGTTTCTCCTCTATGCTCCGCCTTTCTGAAACGCATCAATTTTTACAAAGCTCATCGGTCTGAAAAGCGAGGTGTGCTCTTATTGGCCAGCTATCCAGTGCGTTGTGATTGGCCGAATACCTCAAGCGTGTGATGGAAATGTTACGCCCCTTACCATACTGTGATGATGCCCTGTCAGGCCGGAGCGATGAGACAAAAACATGAAAACCCATTATAAACGAGGCATTCATTGCATCCAGTGGGGACATAATTATGGATTATAATGACTTATACTGTCTTTTTACGCGTTGCGTTGCATCGCGCCGCGTAAACATAAAACCATGTCTGCATTTTTGATCGGAGAAATGACAAACAACAGGCCCTACTCTACACTGCCCAAAAAACTCGCTTTAAATATATAAAATCTCTTTAAATATAAAAAACGTATTTACAGTCTGTAAGACAGAACAGCCGGCATTGTAGTCTACTCTTCCAGGATCAGGAAACAGTCCTCCATAAAATGTGCTGCACACATATTTGAGTATTTAACTGTTCTGGAACAGTGTTGTAAATACAACTTAACCACTGATTTCTAGTCGTGTCCATTTTTGGAAGGCCAAACAAAGTAGTTTCGCTTTCACAACGAAACACAGCGTCACACACGG
>NW_015505819.1:492058-494162 GCF_001515645.1 Sinocyclocheilus grahami
CCAGGATCAGGAAACAGTCCTCCATAAAATGTGCTGCACACATATTTGAGTATTTAACTGTTCTGGAACAGTGTTGTAAATGCAACTCAACCACTGATTTCTAGTCGTGTCCATTTTTGGAAAACAAAGTAGTTTCGCTTTCACAACGAAACACAGCGTCACACACGGCGGCCTAGACTGAGCAGAGGCCGGAGGGCTTGAGAACGGCGCGGCCGGTGGATTCGACGAAGGAGGCAACCACATGTGACGACCCCGGGCTGGACTCCGCTTCGTCCACGGTGAAAGCCAATCCGGTGATCCACAACGCCAAGTTGTTGTATTTCCTCAGTGACCAGCACGGATCAGCTCCAGGCATGGCGAAGCAGATATCATCCTCTTTTGGAAGGCCAACCAAAGTAGTTTCGCTTTCACAACGAAGCACACAGCGCCTTCACGACATGCCGGCAGCAACAATACTACAGCGAGAATAAAAGTTACGCCTTCTTTCTTTGCGTGAACATTTGGGTGGCATTATGCAAATCTTACCACATCGTGACGTAGACATGTGTGGGCGTGTTAGAACGAGCCGTTTTAGGTAGGCGTGGTTGACTCTTAACTTATAAAGAATATCTCTTTGGAATTCAGACTTTAGTCTTTGCAACTTTACAGATCTTCTTTATGCACCAAGAGCTTGTAACACTCCAAAGAGAAAAGAAAAATTGAAATCGCATCATATGACCCCTTTAACTGGTTTAACCTGGCACGTTTAATGGAAGATTTGTAGAAGTCTAAGGAATTTTTCACCCGTTTTATCATCTGGCAGGTGAATATGGTAAGTGTGATTGCTTAGGAAAGCAACAACATTCCTCTCGTCAGCAAGCGATGTGATTTATCATTGAAAAACTACAGGCAAGGCTGAAAGCAAGAACTAGACATCTCTGGGATCTGCCAAGACTTTAGAGCAGCATACATACACCCTGTCACCATGAGCGGCCAATATGAAACCCTATAGTCCCTCTGGAAGCTCAGGATAAACTTACTGACACTATCAACTCTGCGTTTTACTGACATGCATCCAATACCTAGGATTAGGAATGAAAATTATTTGCCTAATCATTGTTATCCCGACAATTAAGAGTAATTTAAAATCTTATATTGCTAAACATCATGTTAGGGCACAAGTAAATGGTCTCAACAGAATCTGAAGTATCAATTTTCCCTGAGCCGCAACCCTACAGGACTAGGCCTAAGTGATTTCCAGTCTGGTTCAGACAGTAAAAGGAATCTCACATGGGAGACGAAGGAATCAAACACTGAGGAACCATTACAGATCCAGGCTGAGCGGGCGACTGACATCATCCCCCAAAATAACCAGCGCTGGCCAGATCATTACATCTGTCTAGCCTAAATGTGCTGCCCTCCACTGCTGACACTTCAAGACAATGACTGTCTGCACGGTAGGGCTACACAAAAATCATAATTGTCGATTATTCCCTTGAAATTGTAATTGCGATTATTAATTACGATTATCACAATTGACATTGAATGATGTTTATACCATTGTTTGAAGCAACTGCATGCCATATAAGTATAGAAAAATCATAGAATGTATAAAAACATGGACGTAGTATCCGTGACGTCACCCGTAGGTTCCTGAAGAGGTTTTTGAAGCTCAAAAGTAGGCGGAGCCAGCCGTCGCTATCTTGGCAATGCGTCACTCCCGGATAATCGAAAATGGGCAAAGAGGCAGGAGCAGGTTGCTGAAGCCACGCCCACCTAGCTCGACGGTGGTGACAGCTTGTGGTGGTCACTCAAGTGGCCACGCCCTTAATTACGCAGAACTTTAAGGCTTAATATAATTTAAACGGATGACTTATAACTTATAAAAAAATTCACCCCCTCACAGTTGTCATGAAGGGCAAAATTAGCTATATAGACCAAAATCATTTTTTGAACCAGGCTGTAAACATGTTTTTTTCTGCTGTAAAGTTGGGCATTTTAACATGGGGAGTCTATGGGATTGACTCCCTTTTGCAGCCAGCCTCTAGCGAATTACAGTTTAAGTCACTTCCGTGTGGGAATCACGAGAGAGAGAGAGAGAGAGAGAGAGAGAGAGAGAGAGAGA